>NC_081348.1:63045526-63051338 GCF_029784015.1 Lycium ferocissimum | reverse complement strand
TTCACCCCAACTTGTTCTTCACTTAAAGTATTTTCCCCAGCGGGCCCTTGTTCAACACGTTAAACGGGGGCCCAATTAGTGGGAAAGCATGAAGCAACCAATTTTTTCATGATCAATTCCAAGCGGGGCAGTTTTTCTATTGCCCGTGTTTTCTCTCGCCTTCTTTTTTCTTCACTTTTCTTGAAATTTCTAGGGGATGAATGAAAAATATGACTTGCATAGTCTTTGCTTATACATATATATATATATATATATATATATATATATATATATATATATATATATATATATATATATATATATATATATATATATATATAAATATATGGCACATGCCATGCACATGGCCGACCCCTTTTTCTTCTTTTCTCTTTTTTTTTTTTTTTTTTTTGCTTTCTTTTTCTCCAATTTTCTAGAAATTACCAAGAGATGAAAATAATGAAGAGACTAATAAGTCATCTAATACCACACATATTCTTCATACATGTAGCTATGGCCCACAAGTCTCATGGCCACATGATCTTTTTTTTTTTTTTTTTTTTTTTTTTCATGAATTAAAATTTCCAAAACTTCACTTTTGGCCCCAAATTCCTTAATATTTCCATCCAACAAAATTCATAAGCAACTTATGTCTTGAAACAAAGTCGGAAAAATAGCCTTATCTTTAACTTGCCGCACTAACTCAAAATATTCCGCCGTATAAAATTAGATATAAATAAAGATCTTGACCCCCTTTCTTTGAAGTGCGTTTCATGCCACGCAGGTGTACACAGATGAGTAGATGATGATAGCAGAAGATGTTCCAGCCGGATTGGCGAGCTCCATTTCCTCCGGAGTGCTGCCGAGTCAGAGTATTTATGTTGTGACATGTTGTTTCATGTTAGAGACTTTGCAGGCAGAGTCACGTAATTAGTATGTCAGTTTTGTAAGCGGCTCTATGCCGTAGATGTGTATCAAAGATGCATTATATTTACGGACTTCATACAAGTGTGATTTATTTGATTTGAGAAGGCATAAAAAGCATGTTTTGTTTTCTGAAAAACTTTCATTATGCATTCATGGTATGATTTAAGGGCCCAGCATGATTATGAGTATCACGAGAGTCAGCGGGTTCGGTCGGCCCTAAGTAAGGGTCGGGTGCCCATCATGCCCTGTCAGGTTAGGGTGTGACATGACCAAACTACTTTATTTCTCCCTTCTCCTAATAGTTCAAACTTGGTAAATTTGAACACTTAGGATCATCTATCAAACTAAGGTCTATTCATGAATAAATATCAATGCTGATGCAAGAGTATATGGCATACCAGTCTACTTTTCATGACAAATTACTTCACTAGTTAGATAAGACAAAGCATGGGGATAGGACTAACAAACAAGATGATCAAAGATAGTAGAACAGATTTTCATCCTTGACAACTGTTCCCTTCCATTTTTTTACCTTTCAATTTCAAAAGTGATCACTAACCAAGTTACAAACTAATAATCATCTTGCTAGCTAGTTAGACTAATTAGATTGATCCTAATTAATCTTCAAATGATGACTTAATCTTACAGTTCCTAAAGTTGACCCTTTCCTTTTCATTTTTTTTCCTTTTTTACCAAAACTCTTAACACTTAGGAACAGACCATTTTCAGATGAAGGACTTGTGACATGGACTACACAAGACAAGTTATGAACATTATATGTTTAAGCAACAAGTTCAGACAAGAAACTAAAGCCTTGATCAAACCAAAGAAAAAAAAAACAGATTTCATACTAAAAAATCCTCAACCACACTAGTTTTAAGATTTGCTACAAAACATAGGCAACAATACACATTCTGGACTACACTAAGTGAGAACATGATCACAAATGTTTTCTTTGATAGTTTAACAATACATAAACCAAAATTGAACCTGATTCCATTTTAAATCTGAATATTAATTGATAAAAGAAGCAAACTGTTAACTAATCCTATCTTTACTCTATTCTATGTGAGTGAGGTCATTTAAGAAGGAAGGGAAAGAAAAATGAATGTTCAAGGCACATCAACCACACCACTTCACAGTAGACATAGAACATTAGAGCCACATAAACAAACAAACCAATAGGAAGTCCAATCAGCCTACTTTCTAATGAGTTTCAACATAACATTCATACTGGTTCTACTATTTTTGCCTCAAGTAAATCATAAGTTAAACACACAACTAAATAGGGCAGCCTTTAGCAATAAGAACCATCATTAGCAAGCATCAAACCACAAGTAATCTAACTAATGCAAACACAACTTAGGGAAGACCGAATTCTAAATAAAAATAAGAATGAATCAAGGGTTACCTTTTGTGTGCGTAGCCAAGAAAAGAATGGACTTGGGAGCTTTGTGCTTCCAACCTCAACACTTAGCCATGTGAAAATAAAATAAAGCAAGAAAATATTTTAGAACTGAGAAAAACCCCAACTATTTTCAGTCGAGGTATTAAAATTTTTTACTAAGAAGCTTTTGAAAAATTGAAAATTTTCAATCTTCAACTTTTGAATTTTTTCTCTACTTTTTCTATCTCACTATTTTTCTCCTTGTTGCCCGACCTCCTTTTTTTTTGTGAGAGTGGATAGAACCCCCAAAATCCATCCAAGACTTATCAAGAATGATGTGGGACAAACCCATTTCCAGCGCTAACACTCAGTAAAACGAAGTCAACCACCCAGGTCTGAAGGTATAACAACACATGTGGTTAGATCTAACCCTTCTTGGGTCGATCTGAACCAACAGCCATGAACCAATAGAAAATTGCGAAGAACAATAAATAATATAACCTAAAATAAAAAGAAAATCATGAGTTTGACTGAAAAATCTAAAAAATGAGTAAAAACAAAGATTCATTACCGTGTTTGGGAGGTAAAAGATCATGAAATCGAATGGAACATTTAATGCTTTAACCATAGCAAGCATGCAATAGTTGTATTCATCAGCTATGCTCTACAACTTTGCCATTTTTGGCGGTGAGAGACGATGAAAAATCGAGGCGGCGCTAGGGTTACACCAAAGGGGGAAGAGAGAGAGAGACGGAGGAGGGGGGGTTATTTGAAAAAAAAAAAAAGGAAATGAAATAAAAGGTGGGGGTATACCCCCTCTTATCCATTTAATGGAAATGGGCCGGGTCTCAGCCTGGCTTTGGATTGGAATCGGTTCGAATTTGAATATTAAAGAGGCCCCCTGTACACACACACACACACACACATATACACACACCTTGTGTATACATATATGTGTATATTTGGTGTGTATATATATATATGTGTGTGGGGGGGGGGGGTACACATAAAAAAATTAATAAAGATCAAAATTGATGAAATTTTAATTATCGGAAAAAAATAGGACATAATCATTTCATTAAAATAGTTTTAAAAATTGACCAAATTGTTAATGGGCCTAAAATTACGAACATGGCCTTAATTAATTCTAATCTGACTGATCATTTGAATTATGGCCTTGTTTGGCCTAATTGGGAAATTTTGAAATTAAATTATATTAACAAATTTTAACCAATGAACTAGTTATTTCAAATAAAACCATTAATAGGCTAAATTTTGCAAAAACGACTCCAATTTCTTTAAATCATGAATTGATTATTTTAATTGTGGCCTTGGCAAAATATTTATATATAAAAAAAGATAAATTTGAAATAATTATCATTTAATTAATTAATTGGCCTAATTAAAACATTTATGGGTAATTATGCATATTTTTTGACAAATCATGCAATTATATATAAAAATTAGAGATTTAAAGGATTAAATAGTTAATTACTCAAATTTCATGGATTAAAACGAGTAAAGTATTTGCAAAATTTTTATTTCTTCACAATTTTAAACAATTGAATAAATGATTATCTTCTAAACAAAGACCCTTTTTCTCTCTTTTTTCAAAAAAAAAAAAAAAAAATTAACAAACATCTCATAAAATATCATAAAAGTACTCATTAATTTCCAAATAAATTTATGATGCCATGAAAATCCCCCTTTTATCAATTTAAGGGAGTGAAATATTGATTTGGACAATTTATAAAAATCATTTAAATCTTTCAAGATGCCCAGCTCATTTTATTTATTATCCAGGGACTCTGAGTGATTGAAATAAATTATAGGAGGTCAAAAATTAGGTGTCAGCAGTGATGAGAAAGACAATAAAAATACAAAAAGGCACATTTGACAAAGGGTGAGGATGTGGCCCAGTTATGGGCTCGTGATCCGAGGTTAGTTCTGGAGCGAGTGGTACATAGATACCATGGGTCCCTTGCAGGTCATGACTATTTGGGCAAATAATACCATTTAGCTTGTGTGTACGGATATGTGACAGAGTTAAAATATTTCATGAGTTATGGTTGTGTTAGTGATGACACTGGTTGAGTTACTTGTATTGATTACTGTTTCTATGGGCTTATCTTATTTCAGTGTTGGATGATTCTTGTTGATAGTTTCATATGGTTATGTGTTGTTTTGCCTATCTGTCTATTCTTTTGATTTTGTGATTTTATGCATGATACTAATCTTAGTCGGCCTATGATATCTATCGGTGCATAGTGTTTGTACTGATACTACCTTGCTGCATTCTTTTGAGTGTAGATCGTGATCCAGAGACTTCTACCAGACCTCATTTTTAGTTTGAGGCCAGTTTTTGACAGATTTGAGGGTGAGCTCCTATCCATGTCAGGCAGCCTGAAGATCTTTAAAATTTTGGATGTCTATTTCATTTCAAACAGTTATTCAAACTTGAGACAGTTATATTTGTAGTCCTTGTACGATGACTTTCGAATTTTGGGGTTGTAATAGTTGGGACTTCCGCATCTTTATTTATTTATTTATTTATTTATGGTATGACTAGAAATTCTGGAGATTTTTATTTTCATTATATCCTTAAATGTGTTAAAACGGACTGATTAGATGATGACCGGGTAAGAGATTTGTTCGCCCACTAGGTGAATTAGTCTGGGTGCCACTCATGGCTACTTGGGTCGTGACACTCAGCTTGTGAAGGCAGAAAACAAGAACCTATTTCAGGTATCCGAGTGTTAGTTCCTACATTGCCCTATTTGTTTTGCAACTTGATTAGTGTTCTCTAGCACGTCTTGTCTTGGTCCTGTTGCTTGGTCCTTGGTGGTGACTGGTGTTGACACCTAATTTTTACACTCACAATATATTTTAATCACCTCGAGTCTCCCGAGTGTAATAAATGAATTATTTGAGCATTTCTAAAATGATTTTTTATAAATCGTCCAGGTTAATATTTCTTCCCTTAAATTGATAAAAGAGATTTTCATGCATCATAAATTCATTTAGAAATTAATGAGCATTTTTATAACTATTCTTATGAGGTTTTATTAGAAAAGAAGAAAAAGAAGAAGGATTTTTATTTAGTTAGTTATTTTCAAACTATTAAATTTTTTGCAGACACTTCATTTTTAATATTTGTAAAAGTCTGAGCAATTTGAATAATTTAGATAATTAACCGTTTTCACCCTTTAAATTTCTAATTTTTAAATAATCTATAGGATTTATCAAAAATATGCATAATTGCCCATGAATGTTTTAATTAGGTCAATTAATTAATTATGTGGTGATTGCTGCAAATTGATCTTTTATAAATATTTTTTTTTTATTAAATTATCCAAAATCATGGTTATTTTGCAAAATAGGTCTATTAATGTTTTGTTTTATAAACCAATTTAATTTATTTGTTTACTATAGCTAATTGCATAGTTTAATGTTTTAATTATACTAGTTAATCCATTAAAGGCCATTTTAGGCCTAAAAATTTTGATACTTTTTACAAAT
>NC_081348.1:63024654-63045426 GCF_029784015.1 Lycium ferocissimum | reverse complement strand
AGGGTAGTTTTAGTCCCGCGTTTCATCCAAACGAGGACGGGGGTCTTACGTCATTTAATTTTCTTGAGTTTCCCTTTGTACTTGATTTTCAAGGCAATAGATGATCATTTGTCTCTTATCGAGTTTTCATATAACAACAATTACCATTCCAAAGTATTAAGATGGCTCTTTATGAGGCCTTATATGTATGAGATGTAGATCGCCTCCATGTGACGGTTTCCGATGTCGGGAAAACCGCCGATAAAGGTGGAAAATGATCCGAGAAAGATCAAGCATGTTTCGTAGTCGACAAATCCCATGCGTTGACAATCGGGCGAAGTTAGAGTTTGAGATAAAAGAGCTGGGTTTTTCCTAAAAGTTTCGCCCTTATGAAGAGAAGAGCGATGAGGTTCGGGCAAGAATGGGTAAGTCGAGCCTCGATATATTGGGTCACATGCGATCATTCGTACCGCGGCGCGTGGCATACGAGTGACCGGCTTCTCGGAAAGTTGTAGTCCGTACATCCTGTGATTTCATATGTCTATGCTTCATAAATGACTGAGATCCTTCAAGAGTTGTACCGTTAGAGCACATCTGTGTGACCGAGCAGCTTATCATACGGTAAGAAAGTTCCAGCCAAGCAGGTCAGATGCAAAGTTCGTCGACTACGAACCAAGAAACGTAGCTTCCGTTAAAGCTAGGAATAAGAATGTCAAGAAGTGATTGGGAAGCGAAACAAGCAACGAACATTAAGTATCCGCATTTGTTTACAATGGGTGAAGATAGGAGGTCACTCCGAAGATCATCTCCCCAAGTATTATTTCATTTTCGTTTATCATGATTGGTCGTGAGGCCACGGTATTATATGTTGTAAAGATGTGGCCCCGTGGCATCGTTTTGGGTTGTCGTGTGCAAAGTTGGATGGGTATATGTTCAGGGAAAACTCTGCCAAAATTTTTATAGCCCATGATTGTTTGAACATTCGAGGACTAAGCCTCTCGTTTCCGTCATAGCAGAATCCCAGGTTTCATAGTTTGGTCATACTGAATCGAGATTCGTGTTTGAGTTTTGGAGATAGAAAGTTTCTTACCTCGTGTACAATGGTATCAGCAGGTATCCCTCATAATTTGAAGGATTAGAAGTTAAACGAATCGAATCGACGCGACCGACCTAAGAAACTGGCAGACACCATCATCGTCGACGGCCGCTGGGGATACGGTCGACGGACCGTCGTCGTGCGGGGGATGGATAAAGCCCCACAGCCCTTTAAAAAATCCGCAGCGTAGGTCGACGGGTTGTCGTCCCGCTCGTCCAACCGTACCGCTGGGACTTTTTAATTTCGAATATAAATATGTGATCCACGACTTTAATTCTCATTTTCTCTCTTCCAAGTCAGAGAAAAACCCTAGTATATTTACTCCCAACATTTTCTATCATTATAGTAGTGATTTGGCAAGATTCGAGCTCCGTAAACCCATGCTTGTAGAAGAAGCGTTGTTTCTGTGGTTTCTTCAAAGTCGCAAGCTATGGTTGAGTCAAGGATCCTTGGAATCTTAGACCCTCAAGGTATGTAAATGATTTACTGTTATATTTAAGTTAATTATCAAGAGTTTTAGTGATTTTAAGCGGTTAAGAGAGATACTCATAGTAGTTGTAAGTCAATAAGTAAGATAGTGATTGGGGTTATTTTAAGAGATGATTGGGAACGGATTTCAAGATTCTTTGATATATAAGTGTTGTCATTGTTGTCATGGGTATTTCGTAGTTGATGTCAATCGAATGGAAGTCACAAGTTGTAAGCTTACAAGGGAAATGTTGTCCACAATTCGTTAAGCTCTATATGTATTTAAAGATAGTTAGTAAGCGAGGTAAATAGTCTTAATTAAGGCCAATGTTATCTTAATTGTAGACTTACAAGCTCGAGAGGTAGAAGTTGGACGATTGGATATACTTCAAGGTATGTTAAGGCTATCTTTTCTTTCTTTTGCCATGATCCTATGATATGAACCAATATATGAGTAAGCGAGATTCCATATTACTCTACTCTTAGTAGCATTAGGAGTACTTCAGTCTTTGATGTTCATGTACCCCATTTATGAGTGTTCCTTCTGTTCATGGGTCCGGTTCTATGTATACGTTTATTCATACATTACATTCATTATATATCTATATACATTGACTCGTGACCGTAAGGCGTTATATACGTGAATAATAGATATAATACGCGGGGTAAGAAGACATTTAATAGTATTATATACGCATTACCACCGATCGTACCGGTGCACCATGACGATGATATAAGGACGTGCCACACGTATCGCAAAATGTATATTTACGAGGGCCGCAATAGCTCCATATGATACGACGGGTGCCACGAGGCTCGACAGTGTTATATACGCATATACATATGTATGACCTACATTGCAGATAGGGTAAGCATGCATATTACGCGCCTACGCAGGCATTGTCGGGGCCACACGTATTTATGCAAGATACTAGTTCATACAAGTACACGTGTATAGTCATTTTGGCCCACGAGTTCGCATCTTATTCCATGATTCTTGTATATACATGTGGTTCTTATGCCTTTTCATACTCGCACATTATCCGCACCGACCTGCCTGGTGGCCGCCTTATGCCCGGAGTTCGTAGACCGACAGTGGTTAGCTTAATAAGACTTCTATCCAACCAGGTCGGGCACTCCATTGATCCGTAGCCGCAAGATCTTTTAGTATGCTATCCCTCTCGAGACGTACACGCATACGGGTGTCGAGGGCGCCGTCTCGTCCTTTTCTATATCTTTTATTCAAAAGAGAGGTTTGAGACGCTGTATGGCTAGGGGTCGATGATGTAGCCTTATCTCGCTTATTCTTTATGTACGATACGTAAAGTGCCTACCAGTTCGCCACGGTTTCTTCAACATGTTTACGTATGTACGTTGTACGGTAGTTCATGATGTCACCTATTTAGCGAGGACAAAGACGAGCCCGCTTGTGTCACTTTTGGGGCCCTCGATGTCTAATAAGGGTTCGATACAGCATTGTGGGGTGTTTGGTCGTTAGAGATCAGGCACTCGTCACGACTCATCAATTTGGGTCGTGACAAAAAGTTCCAATGGATTTTGCAACAGAGATAGCAGAGGAGACTTGGTATATGCAGAAGCTCAAGAAATGAGAATTGCAACAAACATTGAAGCTGAAATTGAGGCAATTAAACAGGCACTAAAGCACTGCAGAAAGCATAATATCCAACAGATTCAAGTTGAGATTGACTCTCTTGTCGTACAAAATATACTTCAAGGATCATGGATTACTCCATGAGAGCTGAGAGATAGAGTTGATGACATTAGAAAGGATATGAAAGCAGTTCATGTATAGATCACTCATATTTTTAGGGAAGGCAATATGCTTTCAGATTTTCTGGCAAATCAGGCTTTGGATGATTCAGAGATCAAGATTCATGGCATCACACACATGACATTAGAAGGAAGAAGAATAATCAACATGGACAAGTCACATCTTTCTCAACTAAGGATTAGAACAAATAAGATCAAGCAGATATGATGACATGCATATTAGCAGTGATTTGGACTTTCCATAATCCAGAACAAACTTGAAAGGCACATCAGGAGTTCAAGTTACAATCTAGCCTAGGAATACAATATGGAACAGTTCATATTGGACAGTTCTATCTTTTTTTAATTTTAGCTAGTTCATATTATAGGCATCATGTAACATACTGTTTCTTTTATTTCTGCAAGTATTAATAAAAAAAGGCTCTGATAGGCATCAACATGCCTGTTAGAGTATAATTTGTTTTTTTTTTAAAAGCTCTTTCCATAATTCTGCAAATCCTAGTTGTTGTAGAATTTTCCCTAGAACATGTTCACGAACCTGTTTCGTCTACCTAGTTTGTCTAACTGTGAATCTCTCATGACTGTTAGGGATAGAATATGTTCTTCTACCTATTCGACGAATCTCTTTCATTCTTCATCTGCCGTTGAACTGCTTCTGAGATCTTGGCTGGAACATGTTGACAGACCTACTTCTTTTTTGTTGGTAAGCAAATTTTATTGATACCAAAGTGATAATTGCAAAGCTAAGTAGGAGCTGACCACCTACTTCTCAACATCTTCCCGTCAGCTACAAACAAAATAGAATCTAGCTGTAAGTAACATATAATGCAGTCAATACATTCGCCTAGCCTTTCTATTACAATCATAGGAAAACAGCAGTACATTCTAATCCTAATTACACCAGAGTTAACTATAGCTAAGGCATATGATTCAGAGAATCCAGTGTGGCTTTCCACTTTGGCATCATGATTCCTCTGATGTGTGTGTGAATTGCAATTTCCCTGCATACCTTGTTGCTATTGAACTAACCTGCCTGAAACCTGAGATTGTTCCTTTCTCTCTAGATCACAAATACCAACATAGCAAAAACACTGTTAACCATCAATTTTTACCTGTCTTCTTCCTTTCCCATCAGCAGGCCCACTGCAGTTCCTCCTGCCATGTGCCAATGGGTCTGTGAAACCCCATCCATTGTAGTAACCTGCTCCATAAGCCATTAGTGACAGCACAAGTAAATAGCAAATGATCAAGGGTCTCAATAGCACTATCACAGAAGACACAATCCATAGGTACATGGATCCCAATCTTGAGCAACTATCAACTGTGCCCAGACTTCTCCATACTGCTAACCATAAAATAAATTTATGTTTAGGATGAATATTTTGTTGGAGGGCAAGGCTCTTCCATGCAACTTTCTGGTACTGGGGTATTAAACATAGATATAGTCTTTTGATGGAAAATCTACCCCGAGTGACCATTGTATTCAAATTATCAGAAAGAGAACAGACCTATTTCATATAATTGTAAGCTCTGTGGTCTTTTCCACTTCACTACTAATCACTGCTAGGTCATTCATCCATTGCACCTGATAACTGGTGATCATCCCTCTACTGCATATGATGATCTTTGGTATAGAACATGTTTGCACATTTATTCTATTTCTTCAACGAACTGCTTTGTGACTAAGTCATTCGTCTTCTCAACCAATCTCTCTTTGCTCCCTCGTTCAGTTGTTCTATTCATATATCATTCATCATATACACTGAACATCTCTGTGTGCCCGGCCAGGTCCTCTTCTTCACCTCTTTGACTGTGCTTGTCTGCTTGTGTACATCTGATGGAACATATTTATGAACCTGATTCATATGCATTGCTTCCAACTGTCTCTTACGATCGATTAGGTCTTTCTTGTTCCATATGCATTGCATTCTTGCTCATTTAGATATTGCACAGTGTTTGGAACTCTGTTTCAATCAATTATAGGTCTATCTATAACGACCCTTCTGGTCGTTATGGGAAATGTAGGACCACTTCACCAAATAGAACCTTTCCAAGGGGAGAACGAGCTAATAGAAACTCAATTGTGTAAGCCTAAGAGCTGAAACATGACTTGTTTGTGGTTGTTGTTTGATTTTATCGAGTCCTTCGGGGTGTGACATAGAGAATTAGAACTCTGTTGGGTATTCTGAGGCCACTGGTGGATTCGTATGACGTCTTTATGCATAAGTGCATGCTTTGTTTGTGTTTTTTTGAGGCCTCAGATAAAATGCTGGGTGATAGGGGGAAAACTGGATAAAAAGTCAAGCTCACTACCCAAATGGGACCGCTGTGGCGGTGGGAGTACCACTGCGGCGGTACCACTGCCAGCGGCCATCCATTTTCTTTGTGGCCACTGTGGCGGGTGGTTGGCTGCTACGACGATACCGCCATAGTGGTGGATGGACCACCATAGCGGTGATGTGGATTCCCTTGGTTTGCTATAGTGGTCACTTGACCGCCATAGCGGGACTGCTACAACGGTGAAACGACCGCTGTAGCGGTCGACAGAAAATAGTAGCCCGGTTTTATAACACTTAGTCTCCCATTCTTAATTCAAAAAACACCAATGCAGTTTCCAACAAGCACCTAGGGCGAAACTCCAAGCTAGGGCAAGAAACTCTTGAGAGGTAAGTCTCATCTATCCCTTTCTATCATTCCGTTTCTCCGTCATCATTGTCATCCCTTTTGTGGGTCTTTAATGGTGGAATTGTAATAGAAACCCTAGAAATTTATCAACCTTCTAAACTTGATGGGTTATGGTAGTTATCACATATTTATCCTCTAATGGCTTGGATTAACTCCTCTTAATCATGAATTAAGTCCTTAGAACCATATACTAAGTGAATTGAGACTGTGGTTCTAATAACAATGGAAGCTTTGTCTTAAAATCTGTTTGAAAGGGGTAAAATTGATTAGAAATCCCATGAATTGAAGGTTAATGATTGTGAAGATAGAAGTTATGATAAATTCACCATTAATGGATCGTCTCACCAATTGAAAAGGGTAGAAGTAAGTGGGTCTTCTTTCCCAAATTATTGTTCTTGTTTAAATACATGGTTTGTTACTTACTCAGCATCATATTGTTAGACTTTGACCGTTATGAGGCACTTCGTAATAGAAGGCCTACGCGAGTAGTTCGTGGCTCTATTCCGCATTCGAGGTGGTTATGGCTTACTTTAGTTAGACTTTGATTAGCGAAACGTATGTATTAGGTAGAATTGATGGGAGAAAGAATGATTAGGTCTTCTGGATACGGTGTTTTGGTCGATATTAGCTAGGTTGGTATGACCTCTGATTTTGTGGGCTCGTCGCCATTAATTTATGTACTGAAATATGAGAGTGTAGTTGTATTCATACTGTGGCAATTTGGAATGGATTTCTATTAGGTTAATTATTGTTGATGGTGGCTTATTGTCCTGTTATTGTGATTAGACTTTTTGCTTAAATTGTTGTGTTGTACTCAGTTCTCTCTTATTGTGACACATATTATCGGAGAAAGGAAGGATAATGAGTACTTTAGGCTTGAATTGTGATATAAACTTATGACAATACGTAGATGAAAACTTGATGTATGATTTACTATTGATGATAATATATAGAAAAATGGAGCTTCCTGGTGATACAAGACTTAGTTGTGAGGCGCACTTGCTACAAGTGGAAGTAAAGGGGGACATAGACTAATATGTTGGTTAAGATGGTTTGTATGATTCATTTCATGGCTGAGTTGATCCAAGTCTTGATATGACTTGTGGCTTTGTGACTTGTACCTTCACTGTTGCTTTATTGGTTTGCATTGATTTACCATGTTTACACTCATTTATGCATTCATACACTCATACATGATAGAAATGGTTCGGAAACGATTCATGAAGACTTGTGGCACAATGCCTTGTGTTTGACATTGATATTGCTTATTGTTCATAGTCCCTACATACTAATGAACTGGAATACGTCAAGACATACATTGTGATGTGAAATTAGTGAAAAAGTTAATATAATCTTCTTGTTGCACTTTTGATGCTATTTGATACATGGTACTTTATGAATTGATCATTGAGGCTGATGTGACAGTGTTACTATACATATGAAAAGGCACATTTGACCGAGGATGAGGATGTGGCCTAGTTGTGAGCTCATGGTCCGAGGTTCATTCCAAAAATGAGTTGGTACATGATGTGGATCCGCGATCGAGGTTCTTTCCGAGGCAGAGGATTTATGGCTCGGGTTCGAGGAGTGGATCCGGAACGAAGGTACATGGAAACCATGGGTCCCCTGTAGGTCATGACTACTGAGCTATTATATCAGTAGCATGTATGTACAGTGTGTATTTAGCCAGTGCATTGCATTGCATTGCACATCATTATATTTTGCATTGCACATCATTTCATTTTATTCTGCGTTATTATATGCTCATTTGGTTCTGATTTTGGTATGGATGTTGAATGCCTATTGTGATAATAAATATGACCATTGACTGAGTTAAATCGTGGATTAGTGACCCTACCTAGATATGAAACTTGGACTTGTGATTATCGGTACCGAGATTATCGAGACTTAGCATTTGTGGTTTAGAAGCTTCACCTTAGGCTTCGACTCTATTATGGGATGTTTTGTGACTTGGATTTGAGTATTAAGTGCCTATCTGTTTATCTTGTTGATTTTATACTTATATGCATGAACTAATGTTAGTCGGCCTATGATGCTTACCGGTACATAGTGTTTGCATTGATACTACCTTGTTGCACCCTTTTTGAGTGCAGATATTATTTCAGAGATTTCATCTAGATTACATCTCTAGCTTGAAGCTAGTTTGCTCGATCAGATTCGAGGGTGAGCTCCTACCCATGCCGTGCCACCTGAAGATCTCTCCTTCCAGATGTCTAATTTTATTCCAAACATTATTTATTATTATATTTGAGATATACTTCATTCTTTAGACATTGTTAGTTAGAGTCCTTGTACGATGACTTTTAGATTTTGGGGTGTAATAGTTAGACTTCCGCACTTACATTGTCTATTAATTATGACTTGTTTTTATTTATTTATTCATTCACTTATTCACTGTTTGTTTAAGTATAAATGACTAAGGAAGTTAAAATTGGCTAGTGATTAATGGGTTAATAGGTAAGGATTCGCCTACTAGCGATAATAAGGTAGGTGCCCGCACGATCAGTAATTAGGGTCGTGACAATATCTTTGTTCAGACCTGATTTGTCTTCTCGATGGTATCATGTTCAATCGTTGTAGGTTCACTTTGTCAATCATCAAAACTTCATCTGAGTTTCACCTTTGACTGAGTCATCATCTCCCTAGCTCTGCATGTATGTATATGAACCATTCATTGTCTCTTTGTTCTGTATTCCACCTACCTTTGTACTAACACATATATATAACTGCAACCTATTTCTTTATGTTTCAGCAGCCTGTTGACAGACTTGTTTTATTCTAATGGAACATGTCCTTGTACCTGTTCTACCCATCCTGTGTTGTATACTATGCTTTGGTTTGTCAATCATCAAAACTACATATGTTGCTATATGCCAAAAAATTCCCTCTTTTTAATGATGACAAACACCAATTGTGTAACCTTCCCAATCATCTTATAGTCTAACTTTTACATCATTTTACCCCATATATGCACATAGCTAATTCATATCTTCCCCCTTTTGGCATCATTAAAAATTTCGTATAGTCTATAGGAGTTACTATAAGTATTCACTACCAAATGCCAATAAAATGCATAGCAAGTAACATTTACAGATATGTCTCATCACCCAAAGTTTTAAATAACATCAAACAAGTCACACAAGTTGAAACACAAACTGCTAAGAGTTACATGACTTGTTAGACATAGGAAGAACTTGGATGAAGGTTTGATCTTGGGCAGGTTATTTTTGGTGAGGATATTGAGTAAGTTCTATACAACACTGGTATTGTCTGCTCTTTCCTTTTGTAGTTCCCCCCTGAAGACTTGCCACCTTGGCTTTAAGCTCCTTTTGCTCCAATCTATACTTACCATGGAGAAGATCCATTGTTTCTATATGTTGACTCTTGAGAGCTATGACTTCAGCTTTTATGGCTCCAATTTGATCGACTAGACTTTGCCTCTCAGCTTCATTTCCTTCGTCTAGATCAGGTTGATCGACTCATTCTTTAACCCCATTTATGTCCTTTGAAGTTTGATACTGCCATACCTTGATTGGAATTTGGAAATGTTCAAATATCTCAGCCAACCAAAACTTGTACGTCAGTCCATGCTGTTGTCGACCTTGTGAGCAATCCTAGTCACCTGTTGAATCATGAGATAGGAAGATTTATTAAAGCACCAGTATCTAACATTTCCATTAGTGTCATGTCCAGCCAACTGGCTTCACACCTACCTTGCCTCCTAGGAAGAATCATTTTATGGACCACATCGAAATACAACTGGTGCAGCTTTGTCATCTCTTTTTTTTGGATTCTCTTAGGCTTGGTGATTTTTGGGTTGCTGGACAATTTTCTAGTGATTTCCAATACTAACTCCATTCTATCTAGTGGTGTCCATTCAGCTTTCACACACTATGCCCATCCCTCAGCAGACACCTGTAAAATTTCTCCTAAAATCTAATGATCTAGAGTGAATTTTACTCCAAGCACATCACTGCTCGATAAGTTATTTGTGCAGTTTGCATTTGTATAGACATTTGTGACCTATTCCTTTGGCATCATTCTAACTTCTTCTCTCTGTAGGAATAAATCATTCCATCCCTGTAGCCCAATCTTCTCTAAAAGTGTGACATCTCTACTCCGTTAACACCAGTAATCACCCTTCCTCTTAAGATAGAAATGGATTGGAACTGACTGGCCCTGTCAACTTCAAAGTATTCACTTTAATTATCTCATAATAAGCAACAATTTCATCATCTCCCCATGTGAAAATGCTGAATACACTTCCTCTTCATTGTCAGCTGCTCACTTCTTTTCTGAACCTGAGACTTTCTTTTGGGCCCTTCTTTGGTTATTTTCCTCGTTCGCTGTGATTTTTTGCTAGCTTGAAGAGCCTTTTCAACTTCAGCTTCGGCTTGTTTTATTTTGTTTTTGTTGTACGGGGCCCTTGATTGATCATGATTTACTCTCTTTATTTCTATTTTCTCAGTTAATTCCATAATTTTCTTTCGAGAGGCTTTTCTAATGTTGTTTATAAAGTATGCTAGAGGCACCTCCTCCTCATCAATGACACTAGTACAGGTCTTGAGAACAGGTTGTTCCATATGTAGATAACTTTTCAACATAAGTGTTCAATTTCTCTTGTTCTGCCATCTCCACTTCAATCTCCTCTCTTTTTATGTTGAGATCCCCTGATTTTTCTTTACTAATAATATTTCCTCCTTTCTTTCCATTTACGCTCTCTCATACCCTTTCTTCTCTAATCATCACTCCCTTTTTCGCCTTCGACCATTTTATTTTCTTCTAACAAATCAAGTGTCTCTTCAGAGTTAGGTTTTAATTCCCCTTTCCTAATAGTTTTGTTGAATCTCCGGCCACATCTTCTGACCCCAATTTTAAATCCTCCCTTATTGGTTTCTCCTGTTTGGTTTCAGGTACATCAAGCATCCTAGGTTTTTCATTTTTGAGAGAGTTATGCATTTGATCAGTTTCTGAAACCCTTGGGTTTGTCATAACCCTATCACATTCTTTTTGTACTTCATATGCTTGTAATAGGTCAGATTTTTCAGGGTTTAGGGTTGACGATGTGAGGATGGAAGGAATTGGTGGACCCGGTGAAGAATTCAGATTTTTTTTAGTATGAATCTCCTATTGGGTCATTTTGGGTTTTTGAGGGAAAGCTTTGGGAAATTTCTCCGTAGAGGATAGAGGTGGTTTTGAGGAAGGATTTGAGATGTGAGCTGATTTTTAAATTAAATAAAGGAGGGAGAGGGAGAATCATGTATGTGGATATGGTTGAGTTGTTTATCCCAAGGAGACCTAGTCCATCTATATATCTTGGGAAGGTATTGTTATGATGGATGTATGTTTTCAAGATTAGGCTATGTGGCCTTCTGGACTTATCTTAGGATCTGACTGTCTTGACAAATCTCTACTTATTTTTTGGATATCACACAGAGTTGAATTGGGTCGTTCCAAGCGGAATAGGTGTGATACATTTTCTAGTAGATCTCAGTGACCTGAATGTGTATTTAAAACAGATGGATAAATGTACATACCTGTCTTCTGATGAGGCATTCACTTTCTCACTATTGTTGCTATCTGGAGATGCTGGTACAGTCTTTGGATTTCCTGACATTGACCCTTCCTGTGACTTCTTTCTCCATTCTTGATCAAAAACCATGTTCCCCCTATCATTTTTCCGTCCTCTTTCTTCCCTTACCTCTGTTCCATATTCTCCCTTTCTTGTGAGATATTTAGGTTCCTTAATGACCCTGCTCCATAACTCAGGATCTTGTGCCGGTAGGTGGTCCTTCATACGAGCTTTTCACCATAACAATGGAGGCCTTCGAGTAGATTGTCCCTTACGGTGTCTAGTAGTTGGTGCATCATTTATCATGATATTCTCCCAAGGTGTTAGCCTTTACGAGGAGAACCTGCTCTGATACCACTTGTTAGGTTGCATGACACCTTCCGATCCTATGCGTAACCAATTTTTGCCTAAGGATGGAGCACGTTACTATACATATTCTATGCAAGTGTCTTTGCAGAATATAAACTGCAGGTAAGTAAAGGACACACGATATTACATGGAAACCACCCAGCTCAAAAGGTGATAAAAACCATGACCTACAGACCTGCAGGATTTCCCAAACTCCATTACAACTGAGCTAACTACGAACTAAGTTACAAACTCTGCAACCTAATTCCTACAGCAGCTTTGCTACCAAAACTCTAAGTAGCAAGCTATCTTCAAGTAGTAAACTCCTACTTGAAGTTACAATGGTTTATATTCGTTTATGCTTCTTAATAAACAGATAAAGATACAACTCGATAACCAAACCTAATACACAAATCTAGACTTCAGAATTGAGAAACATTATTCAATAAAATTGCCCCCATCGATCCTTCTTTGTGCACTAGGGACGCAACCTTGGATTCTTGAATATTCTGGATATAACTTCTTCTCTCTCAATATTCTTAATTCTCTCTATGTGAGTGTGCAAAACTTCTTCTTGGAAAGACTGTGTTTATAACATTATGCTCCGCAGGTCGGTTAACACAAAACCTTTTCCTAGTCGGTCAATGAGACGCACGTAGGGTTTGTGTAGTACTTGGATTCTTGCCTTGTTGATTCCACTTCTTGTATGTGTAGGAGGCTTACTAATCCCAAAAAAATATGGCAAGGAATATTTCATACTTGACCCCCAAGTTCTTTCCATAATTCTGCAAATCCTAGTTGTTGTAGGACTTGCTCTGGAACATGTTCACGAACTTGGTTCGTCTGCCTCTGAATCTCTACACTGTCAGAAAGAGAACATGTTTACACTTGTTTTATTTCTTCAATGAACTACTTTGTGACTAAGTCATCTGTCTTCTCAACCAGTCTCTATTTGCTCCCTTGTTCAGTTGTTCTATTCATATATCATTCATGTTATACACTGAACATATCTGTGCCCAGCTAGGTCATCTTCTTCACCTCTTTGACTGTGCTTGTCTTTTTGTCTGTATTTGATGGAACATATTTGTGGACCTGATTCATGTGCATTGCTTGAAACTGTCTCTTGTGATCGATCAGGTCTTTGTACTAGTTCTATGTGTATTGCATTCTTGCTCATTCAAACATTGCACAGTGTTGGAACATCTGTTTCAATCAACCATAGGTCTATGTTTGTTCAGACCTGGTTTATCTTCTCCATGGTATCATAGTCAATCATTGTAGGTTCACTTTTTCAATCATCAAAACTTCAACTGGATTGCACCTTTGACTGAGTCATCATCTCCCCTACTCTGCATGTATGTATGTATGTGAACCATTCCTTGTTTCTCTCTTTGGCATTCCACTTGCCTTTGTATTGACACACATATATATAACTGCAACCTATTTCTTCATGTTTCTGCAGCTTGTTAACATACTTGTTTTATTCCAATGGAACATGTCCTTGGATATGTTCTAGTCATCTTGTGTTATATGCTATGTTTTGGTTTGTCAATCATCAAAACTACATATGTGGCTATATGCCAACAACACATGTCTTGCTGAATTGCCCAGAAGTCCAACCATTATTTAAATAAGTTGTTAATATTTTGCATTAAATGTCCAACTACAAGGAAAATCAACTAACTCAAACTCCATTGTGTTGGACCGCTATTTTGTGTAGTTGAATGGCCATGAACAAGTGTACGACTCATTTGTAACATGGTTTAATGATTACGTAAGTGTTACAATTTTTTCATAAAGCTATTATATTTTTTTAAGTGCACATTCTACTATTGCTAACTTCCATTTCTTAACTATTGATAGGTCTATAGTGTAGAAAATGGTTACTTTGACCTATTTTTGAAGGACATATCTTGGTTACTTATTAATGCCTATTTTATGGACAAATATCACGTAAATGGTTTTAAATTTAATACATAAGAATATCCTAAGCATAAGAAAAGTAATAACAGCGAGGTTTGTGTTAAAGGTGATGATAGAAGTAGGGAGGGGGTTGATTATTATTATGGTGTAATCAAAGAGATCTTAGAAATGGAGTATTCTGGTAGCCCGGAAAAAAGAATTGTACCTTTTTGGTGCAACAGGTTGGATCCAACCCCAAAGAGAGGTACAAGGGAACTCAAACAGTATAACATCATTGAAATAAAACACAAGGGAGTATGGGGCTTATGATCCTTTCATTATTGCACAAAACGTTAAGCAGTTGTACTATGTATGCTCTTTATCCCTTGCATCCAGATAAGTATGCTTGGTGGGCGATAATTAAAGCCAAGAAATTACGTCGGGTGGAAGTTGAGAATGTATTGCCTATTGCTTACTAAGCTGACGACATATCAAGTGTTCGCCACACACCGGGATATTGAGTTAGAAAAGGATCTAGATATCCAAAACACATAATACAACAAATTAATGCAGAGGTGGATGAATCAATGATGAAAATGAAACAACCGATAGGAAGAATGGTCAAAAAAGGAAGACAGGGACGAGTATGAATAGCTACTAGTATGTCTTATTTTTATACTTAGATATATTTGTATGTTTTATCCTCCTTTTATATGAATTTATATTGCAATACTTAGATATATCTATCGTGTAGGTAGCAGGTGATAACAGAGGTAAGGGTATTGATAATACCCCAAAGAAATAAAAAAAATAATAGGGGCCTGGGGAGATTGCTAGGTCCCTTAGTGATTAGATATAGTTCCCCGCCGCCATGTCTCTCACCACGGGGCGCTCCATTACCTAATTATTTTGAGCTGATCGGCCAGGGCTATAGTTAGCCGCCTTCACAAGGCTATCCTCAGTCCTATATAGGTCCACCCAAGGGCTACACTGATCCACCTCCCTAGACACATGGTCATGCTACCCCCACAGGGCTTCACTTAGTTGCCTCCAGATCTCAGTAGGTGCCGTCTAGTGGTACACCGACAGCTACTCCCAGCATGGTTGTATCACATCCTTCTTTATCAGCTGCTCTACCGTTTGGGATATAGGGTCTACGCCTTCGAGGTATTACTTCTGATCCCAACACTCCTACCACAGATCACTTACCTAGACGTAGTCAACATGCTCAGTAGCTTGGCACGAGGGACTCACTTAGGTGACTTTTTATCGAGCTTGAGGGAGTCGTGTATGATTTAACCTTTTACAAACATCTTTTGTTTATGTTTAGGTTTAACTTGTAAGTGTTTAATTGTTATATTGCAGTTTCTATCTGGACAAAGCTTTAAAAATCATTTCTAAAGTGATACAAGCTCTTTATAGAGACGCGCAATCGACTTGGGGCCAGTTGCCACCATATCTCAATCGATAGAATTTTTAGAGTTTAAGGTATATATGAATTTATCATTTTTATTCAAAATATATATTTATCTTGATTGATTCCTAATTAATAAACTCATTTACTTTTCATTGCAGAAAAAGTGAGCCTGGCTCTCGAAACATGAGGATGAGATAGCCCAGAATTTCGGGAAGAAAGATGGGCACCTATTGTGTGACATATTTAGAAGGGCGCGTGACAATAACCAGAAGCCTAGGTAGGTCTTTCCTGAAAACTAGGCTAAGCTATTGAATTATTAGGCAAGTAATGCAAGATTTAAGCAATTGAGCTAGATAGGGAAAAGGGCAGAGCATCTGAGAGGGTTCCCTACACACTAGTAGGGCTAAGAGCCAAGGGGGGTGTGAGGAGGAAGCTGGTATATTTTCTTAAGTCCTATTGTATAATACTAAATTTATTTAATTTTTTCTTATTAATTACTCAATTAATTCATTTGTAAGAACTCGATTTGGAGAGGCCAGTAGCTCAAGTTGAGGCATTCAAGGCCACTCATACGAAAAAAGAAGAAAAACTCCCAAATCCAGATGAATGGGTTGAGCCAAGGGCTGAACATACCTATGTAAGCCTCTAATTTAGAGTAATGATTATTGTATTTTTCTAAATTTATATTCTAATTTTATCTTTTAAACTTAGAATCAATATCAACAATCAATAGAGGAGTTTTTTTGTACTCAGTCAGGCGACACACCGCTAACCCAACATATGGAGGAAATATGGCTAAGCACTACTGGTAGCCGACTAGGTTTGGGATAGCTTACGGCATGCCAAATCAAGCATATCGTCGGTATCAGTCATCCCTACAAGGTATAGGTACTTCCTAGGATGTCAAGTCATTGGATAGAGGACGATTATGGCCATGTTGCAGAAGATCGTTAAGCTATCTAGCTAGCTATAGGCCACGGAGGCCATGAATATGCAGAGGGACAAACAGTTTGCATATACAAATGCCCAACCAGATGCATTACTTGCTTCGGGGCTTTTTTTATTCCCCCGCGTCTAGATGATGCTCATAACCCCCGTCCTCGACCTCTCCAGCTTCGACCTGTGTCACGGCTTCAAGTATATGCTCGAGAACACAAGCTATTTTGTCACGATCCAAAATACCGTCGTGATGGCACCCACACTAACCCCCCTAGTGGGCGAACCATCCCCTTAATTCCATCTACTTATTCAATTATGAAAGACTTAAATAAGATGATCAAATAATAACAAGTCTAAGTCAATACCATAAATAATACGTGTCGAAGATACTAGTCAAAATACAATCCCCAGAAATGAAGTCACCGTACAAGAACACTCACCAACACTGTCTAGAATAATACATAAGTCTAAAATACAAGGAAAATGTCTAAAGGAATAATAGTACACCATAGAAGGAATCTCCAGGGCTATATGGCAGGAAGGTAGCTTACCCTTGGGATTCTGAAAGCAATAGCCTCAAGGCCAGAATCGGGGTCTGGAAGAAGGTCTTGCCTCACAATTTGCACTCAGAAAAGGTGCAGCAAAGTAGTATCAGTACACACACCTACTGGTAAGTATCATAGGCCAACTAAGATTAGTTCACGCATATAATCCAAAATTAATAAAGATAAACAAAAAGGCACAAAATATCCATTCAAGTCATAGATGATCAAATAGCCGAATCATAGCCTATGGTGAAGCACCTAAACACAAGTTTACCATGTTTCCCACAATTTCTCAGAATAAACACCACATAAGTACAACCAACAAATCTGATCAATAGATGTAAAATGAGAAGATGATATATGCAATGCAATGAGATGGATGTCAATGCAATGCAATGGCTAGTAACTCCACCTGTACACACATGCTCCAGATTGAATCTGAAAGTCTCGGCAGTCATGACCCACGGGGGACCTGTTGTGTCTATGTACCGTTGTGGCGTGCAACACAATCCCATATATATATATATATATATATATATATATATATATATATATATATATATATATATATATATATATATATATATATATATATGTCAATGCAATGCAATGGCTAGTAACTCCACTGTACACACACATGCTCCGGAATGCGAAAGTCTCGCGGTCGACCCACGGGGGACACAGTTGTGTCTATGTACCGTTGTGGCGTGCAACCCAATCCCATATATATATATATATATATATATATATATATATATATATATATATATATATATATATATATATATATATATATATATATATATATATATATTACCTGCACACCGATCCCATAAATATGAATGCAATAATGCTAACTCAATGAAGTCAATGCCAGTAATCATGCTATGGAAATCACAAACACCATATGTCACATCAAGACTTGTATAAATCAAAACAACTATGGAAATGGAATCAACAATCTAGTCTCAATCACCATAGTGAACCTATCATATCACTTCACTTTCAAACATAACAATTACACATAAGTCACAATGCATAAAATAATGGCGACAAGCCCACATAATTTGAAATCGTACCAACCTAAGAGTATATCCATCCCAACATCATGTCTGAATACCTAATCATGCTTTCTCCCATCAATTTTACACATACATAAGTTTCACTAATCAAAGTCTAAGGAAAGTAAGTTGTAATCTACCTCGAATGCCGAACAGGAGCCACGTACTACTCCATCTGAGCCTTCCCTTTCCTAAGCGCCTCGAAACGATCAAAGTCTAATAATATCAATGCTAATGTAACGACCCGTTTGGTCGTTATAGTCTTTTCGGCAGTTTTGCCCTTTTCCGAGCAATGATTAGATCATTTTTTACTCGAGGGAACCGTTGACACTCTTCCTAAGGTGTATAGATCGGATTCCGGCAACTTTTGTGAAAAATAGGCTTAAAGTGAAAAATGGTTGACCCAAAGTTGACTTTTGGGTAAACGGAGCTTTTTCGGGATTTCGTCAATTTTGAGAAGTCCGGATGGTCATTTAGAACTTGTGTGTGTATTTTGTTCGGTTCCCAATAAACTCAGATGCATTTTTAGACTTGGATTGGAAATTGGAATTAAGGTGTCGGGGGTTGACTTAGTCAACGAGACCTTCGTTGGAAATTTTGAGGCCGCGGACGCTTTCGTAGCGCATTTTTATGTGTGTCTATGTGTATGGTATGTGAGCAAATGGCCTCGGGAATTAGTCGAAAACCCCGATCAAATAGTGAAACTTGGGTAAGTTTCTGGTGTTCGGTGCCCGCTTTGGCGGCACCAGCACCACGGTAGTGGTACCGCTGAAGCGGTAACCCTGCCGCTGGAGTGATCATTCAATTTCCATCTTGACCGCTGAAGTGGGTCCACTGGGGTGGTCCCAATGACGCTAAAGTGGGTGACAGGCAGTTTATGTATTTAATGAAGTGTTAAAAGCCTTTAGACCCTCATTCACTCCCATTTCAAAACTAGAGCTTTTGGGGACTGTTATTGGAGATATTTTAGAAAATTTTTGGAGGTAAATCTTGCTAATTCCTTTACTCTTTCTTTAATCCTAACC
Source organism: Lycium ferocissimum (assembly GCF_029784015.1). Lineage (NCBI taxonomy): Eukaryota > Viridiplantae > Streptophyta > Magnoliopsida > Solanales > Solanaceae > Lycium > Lycium ferocissimum. Next base: position 63,026,577 of record NC_081348.1, on the reverse strand, counting down.
ATCATAGATTCCCCCTTTAATAATCCCTCAGTAATGGAAGTTAGAAGAGGGTTTTGATGAACTTTTCCTTAGGCTTATTCATGATGAAATTGATGGCGTTTATGTTAGATTTTGATGAATCTAAGCTTATTAATCATATATCTTCCATTTCTACTGTTGAATTTCGGAATCAAAGAGTTAGGGTTTATACCCAAATTAGGGGCTTTACTTCAAATTCAAAATTGGGTAAATCTATAAGTTAATTTAGAAATTAGTGGTTGGGTTATGATCACCAAGTGCTTAATTGGATATTTTGCTTTCGAATTTCCCATTTTGCCCTTTTGGGCTTATTTCCCTAATTTCTAGGTTTAGAATTGACCTAGATTGAATAGTAGCAATATTAGTGTCGTTCTTCATGTTTTCTAATCAAGATTATGATTATACTTATCCTACTTTGGTTCTTAGGTTCAGCGGAAAGTCAAGGCAAAGGAGTGAGTTGTTAGTGCTGCGGTTCGCCCATCCAGGTAGGTTATGGCTTACCCTTGGTGAGACTTCATATAGCGACGCATATATTTAGATTATATTGTCGGAGACAGCATGTGAACCTTCGAGTACGAAGTTGGGTTGGATATTGCCTTAGGTTGGGCCCTGTTGTGTGTTGGGACTAGCCACCCCGTTTTGTTGTGATTTGATTATTCTATTGTGTTGGCTTGATGCCATGAGTTGTTGATATATATTGAATTCTATTTATTGTCTTGATTTCGACATTGTTGACGTCCTACTGTTGGTATTTGTGATTTGATTATATTGTTGGCATACCCACTGTGGTCTTTGTGATTCGAATATATTGTGCCGTACCCATTGTTGGTACTTGTGATATTGAGCTTGATTATTGATGTTGATTCATGCATTGCATGCACTCTCATTTTCGTGATACACTATTGAGATACTGATGATACTTGATGAAACACTTTGATGAGCTGGGCTAGATTTTACTGGAGAGATGTGAGATGGCCAATGTCTGATGTTAGTTCCGGAATAGTTGTTTAGGTGAGTGCATGGACTTCGCGCGTCCTCCAGAGTGGTGCCGATGAGAACCCCCCGTGGGCAAAGATTCGAGGTCCCGTCTGTCTGTTGGGCAAAGATCCGGGTCGGGTGGCACTTAGACTTCGCGAGTCACACTGGGTTGTGCTACCGATATGTCGATATTTCCATCCGGAGTACATGTGAACACAGCATTTGCATGGCATTTCATTGCATTCATACACTATTGCATTGTATTGCATTATGGCTTGACCTTGAGATATCTTTGTGTTGTAGTTGTGATTATTGGATTCAGACTTGATACTTTCAGATTTGGCACATTTGGGATTAGATGCTTTACTTAGACGATGAAGTGTACTTAGATTTGATTACATTTGACTTATACTTGTTGGTTTGTGCCTTATCTGCTTTATTATCTAAATTGTGTTAGTTATGCTTAGTCGGCAGATGATGCCTACCGATCACTATTTGTTTTGTCGGCTTGCTGCGCTTCTTTGCGTTCCTTTATAAATGCGAGTATCGGAGTCGGATCACACTTCCGTGACACGTGGCTGATAGTCGCTTCAACTTTATCTTCGTGTTTCCAGGGTGAGCATGGCCATTCGCTGCCCTGAAGACTTCTCTATCTTTATGCCCTATTCTATTCAGAGACATATACACTTATGTATTATTATTCTATAATTGTGTTATTCCCCTTTTTAGATACTTTTGTATTACTCAGACTAGACCCTGGGGGTGTGTAACGACCCGTTTGGTCATTATAGTGTTTTGACCCGTTGACTTTTCCTCAAGTCCCGTTAGTATGATCTATGACTTAATGAAGTCATTGGGTTGGTCTCTGCAAGGTTTGAGTGTAAATTGAGTCATTGAGGGAAGAAGCTAGTTAAGTTAGCGAGTCGG
>NC_081348.1:62978360-63023360 GCF_029784015.1 Lycium ferocissimum | reverse complement strand
ACCTAGGACATTATAAATGAAGCATAAGACATTAGAATAGAGTAAATTTGTTATGGAACATTCACGCTCAGGTTCTAGCCTGATTCGTGCCAATGGAGAAAGGAAACGAACACCTTATATACCTTATTTGTCAAGCTGCCATTCGAAAGAATCCCTTATTCCGATGTTGTCCCTTCACCTGAACCTATATTGAAAGATATATCCTTAATCATATTCTATCATGTTTATACATCAACTTAGATAAGTTGTATACCGAAGGATGATTCGGGTTACGAGAATTTGGGCAGCATTTCCTCTATTTCAACAATGTTCCAATTTTACAGCAACAACAACCAACCCAATATCAACAACATCAAATTCAATTCAACCACCAATTCATCCAATCAACAGCATCTATATAGGATTATTCCGGCATTCACTCAATTCAATTAAGTATGTTATAATTTAACGAATATAATCCCGAATCAACGTGATTCTATGAATATAACGAAGAGATCTTACTTTATTAACTTCCAATTGATACTTGACGGCTTCAAAACCAAGATCCCACCATCTTTCACATTGCTTCGCAATAATCACAATAATACAATGTTGTCACGAGCTTCCCGAGCCTAGATTACATAAACTCCTTATGATTTCTTAGTTTTTAATGATAAAGAATGTTGGGAGATAATTCTAGGGTTTTTAGGGGTCTTAAATGTGTAGAAGAATGAGGAAAAGTGAGAGGTGGAGGCTTATATAGGTCACAAGGTCAGTTTCACCGCCAAAAAATTTGGCCTTCGCGATCGCGAGGCCTTTGGCTCGCGATTGCGGAAGTTTGTAAGCCTTTTGGCAGTCCATAGGTTATGCATTCCATAACTCCTCATATTCTAGGACATACACCTCTCTCAAGTTGGACCAAAAATTCTGTCCGGAATTCTGCCAAGTTTTCCAAAAGTTTTAACAAACTTAATTCCTTCATTTCGCTTGATTTCGAAACCTTTGGACACTTGCTTAGCACTTGTTAGAAGTCTTCTTTGACCATATAAGAGTTCCATAATCTCTCCGGGCTTACGTTGGTTTATTTAAGATGCAAACGACGCGAAAAATTTTTGAGGTGTAACAATTAAGGTACAAGGACTTACACCAAGATGATTCCACCAATGATTATTTAGAAATCGCCCACAATGCTCCATAGGATTAGGTTTTTGGTGAATGTAACTAATGATTTGAAGTTGGGAAAGAAATAAGGTTTCTGATTTAGCGATCTTCGCTGGGGTGAACAGACTCTCTCTTCCGTGATCCCGCCTCAGCTGATACTCATCCGCTGGGGCAAAATTCATTAAATGACTCAGCCTTCGATTTTTGCGAGTAAAGTCCCGCTTAGGCGGACCCGCAAAGATGAATCCACTATCTTTGGGGCGAGACATCAAAAACCAAAAAATTTCTGGTTTCACCAAATATCAACCCCAAACCCCTACATCCATTCTAGATCTCTCGGATAGAAACCAAATATGCAGTGCCACGACCCATTTTAGGACCGCACGGGCACCTACCTTTCCCTCTTCGGTAGGTGAACCCTCAATTAAATAAAACATTGAATAATAAGGACAATTTCAACAAATGAGATAATTAAGTACAATTAATAGTGGAAATCAATTAGTTTAATAACTCAAGATTGAACAATTACAATAGTTAAATAATTACAGACTCAATCCGACCTCCCACGACCAGGTCTAGACTAGTACAAGAGCGACAAAATGATCTAGATTACAACAAGACTCTAAGACTCAACCCCCATCCCGGAATGAAATAGGAGTAGGCCTTCAAGATAGGCATCGCGCATTTCCGAACATGTCACAAACAATCACCTTAAACACTCTACACCCCTAAAAGGGTGTAGCAAGAGCAGTATCAATACAATCAGTGCGTAGTGAGTAAGTATCACAGGCTGACAACGGTTAGAAACACATATCAATAATGGAATTCGCAAATAAGCATGATAAGTAACTAAATCAAGTCATACATTTATCTATCGCTCAATATAACACCAAGCCTTTTAAAATTATTAACTTTCATCTAATAATTCCCAAGTCAATTCCACCATCATATCACAAAAATCACACATCATTATACAATTCGTTTTTAGTCTAGAAGTCGACTCATCGTGATGATATCTTTCATTCTACACCCGTTAGAGGCCCAACACATAACTGATCCTATGAACGATCTACGAGATAATCAACAAGTATAAGGCAACCATATTCGGAACCAAGCACACGTCATTGCCTAAGTAGAGCATCTAAACCCAATTGTTCCAAGTCTCCATAAGTCCAATCCGAAGACAACATCCCAAGTAGAACATCAAGTCATCTCAATATAAGACATGAATGCAATGCAATGCAATGCAATGATGTATGAACGCAATGCAATGCCATGCAAATGTTGTGTACGCATGTACTCCGGACGAAAATATCGACATCTCGGTAGCACAACCCAAGGTGACTCGCGAAGTCTAAGTGCCACCCGTCATGACCTTTTCCCAACAGACAGACGGGACCCCGAATCTTTGCCTACGAGGGGTTCTCACCAGCACCACCCTAGGGGACCCGCAGAGTCCATGCACTCACTCAATCCACGATTCCAGAACGAACATCGGTTATCAGACTCTCACGTCACTCAAGTAAAATCAAGCCCAGCTCATCACAGTGTTTCATCAAGTATCATCAGCATCTCAACAGCATGTCATGAAGAATTTGAGTACGTGCAATGCATGTATCAACATCAATAATCATGCTGAATATCACAAGTACCAACAATGGGTACGCCAACAATATATCATAGTCACAAGTACTAACAGTGGGTATGCCAACAATATTACCATTAACTACACAAGTCATACGAAAATCTATCCTCGTATCAATCATCAATTAAGGTACCACCGTAACACAAACAGGATATAACGACAATGCCCATTAACTATTAACCACACGTTGCATCAAGCCAACACAATAGATCAATAAACACGCATTACATTATTACCACACTTCCTTTGTTAGCCTATTAGCTTAGTACAAGTAGCTCACCTTCTACACACAAGACATTCGCTACTTCTCAGTCTAGGACTCATCCACAATCCTTGGTACATTTTGTTCTTCCAATTATCAACTAGATTCATTATTAATATCACAGCACTATTAATCGCATATTATGAAATTCTCATCTTGAGACATAGAAAATAAGTACCATCCACTACTTACAAGTCACATAAAATCCACCGATACTCAAGAAAACCAAATCAAGAATACCAAGGAATCTACAGGCCACAAACCTGAACATACAAATCGCATAACAATACCATCCTATGATTCCATCCCAAATCTCCAATTCTGACGCATGCGTTCTCTGTTCCTTCTAATGCATGATTGTGGGAAACTAACCGGAGTCTATCGAAAGGAAGCCGTAACCTACCTTATGGCCGAGCGGGTGCCACGAACATCCATTGATTCTTCAATTCAATTACCACATCACAATCCACACGAAGGAGCTTTGAGACAACGTGAGGCCCAAGAATAGAAACCATCATTAGAACCCTTATAAGAGACCTCGAATGGTTTGTGAACTTAACCCACTTCTAGATTTCGTTCATAACAACACTAGGTGATATATTAATAAGGTCCACTATTTACTCCCTTAACTAGGTAAATTTACCATTTTTAAGCTCATCCTTGAGAAGACCCATTTACAAGATCCAAGAAGAAACTCATTTTTAAGAAGGAAGAAGTTAGGAATCTAGGTTATTAACCCATCTAGGTGAAGAACATGGAAGATTACTTAATGGGATTCATGTGAAAAATAATGCTAACCCCACATTCCTTCAACTCTAAGGACTTGCAATACCTGTTTGATGGTTCTCTAGGTGAAGACTTTTAGGAGTAATTTACTAGGTGGAAGAAGAATTTGAACGTGTTAGAAGGGTTTTCATGACCAACAATCTGATTTTTAGGCTTCCCAAAAGACCTGGGCGGCTGGAATTTAGGGTTGTGAGAAAATAGGACCAATTCCCGAAATGATTTCTTAAATAGGGGAATTAACTGCGCGTAACCGCATCAGCGGTTGGCCTGCCGCTTCAGCGGCAGTGCTGCAGTGCTGGCATAGCCGCTGCAGCGGCCTGATGCCAACACAACACCAACGCTTCAGCGGGGTAATGGCTGCTGGAGCGTGACCATTATAGCGCTCATCCTAGCACTGGGGCGGTCTGACTGGGTCCCCGGCCCGGATTTCGATGTTTGATTCTCTTCGGTACAATGGGTCCCGCTAGGCTAGATGTCCATCGAAAATACTTTAGCGAACGAAAAGGTCCAGGATGACACAGTTATGGATATTTCAAAAAAAATTATGTAACGATGAAATGGGTCGTTACATCATATACCAATTAAACAACCGTTCATCCCCGAACAACCAAGGCCTACCAAGGCACATGGAGAAACATGCCCATGAATGGACTTGGCGGCATTGACTCGTTAGCCTTTAGAAATATACTCGTAAAGGTAATAGCTTGGACGAATTGGATAACTTGCACACGAAGGTCCACAGATGATGACACATGGGTGAGACTCAACGCGGATCAAAATCATATGAAATGAATCAGTGGCATTAATCACTGTGTGACCACTTCAATGGCCTAGGTAGCACTTCAGCGGTACCGCTGAAGCAGTCTGGCTACCGCTGGAGCGGTAAAAAAAAAAAAAAAAAAACCTTCCTCATCCCCCACTTTTCCCATTCCCACATTACACTCCCCCTCACCCACGACTAGTTCTCCAACCCCTGACCCAACACAAACTTTTACCTCCCCCGAAACCTCATAAAATCCCCTCAGCAACCCACTCCTTTCACAAATTGCTCTCAAGAGGAAGGAAAAGAAGGTTGCCAAGTTCATTCACAACCACCACCAACCACACCCGAATCTGCCATTATCAAGGTAAGAAATTACTCCTCTCTACTATAAATAGATCAATGAAACAGGATTCTAGGTCCTTATGCTTCGATTCATGAGTTTGCAAACCCCAAAGTTGGGATTTTTGGTTGGTGGGTTTATGGGGTGTTGATAGGCTGAATTTTACAACTAGTGTAGCGTTAGAAACATCTAAACATCAAGTGTTGTGTAGATAATGAACAGATTTTGGCCGAAAAACTTAAACATAGTAAAGAATTTTTTGTTTGAAATTGGGTGTTGGCTTCTTTGAAATTTTGTAATTGTTGTTGCTAGAAATCATGTACTAGGAGTTGTAAATACCTTGCATGCCTGATATCTACCCGACCCGTTCATAAAAATAAGTTTTTGAGGCCTTGGGGAGTTGGGTAAAATTCTGCTGGGTAAGACGACACCGCTTCAACGATCAAGGGACCGCTGGCGCAGTCCCACTTCAGCTCTCAAGGGGTGCACTGGAGCGGTTGGAGGAAAATGGTAAGGGGCACTGAAGCAGTGGTCAGTACCGCCACAACATCCCCGTTGTAGTGGTTTGAGCGGCCGCTACAGCGGTGACTGCACAGACTGCCACCAGAATTTTAATTTTACACTGATTTGCTGAGGTTTAGAACTTAGAATGCATGCACAGATTTTCTCAACCTGGTTCATGAGTTCTCACAACGTAAACTATTCCTCGCAGGTAAAATGGTCAGAAATCTAGAAGCCGAACAAGTAGAGCAATAACAAAAGGAGCAAATTGTCACACCCCGACCTTACTAGGGTATGATGGGCACCCGACCCTCCTCAGAGTCGAGCGAACCCTTAAACGTTCGCGTTACTAAAACCTGTCATTTCGAAAAATTTTAAGAAACATGAAACTTTTCAAAATAGAGATCCCTGTTTTTATACAGATTATGAAAACCTGCAGTCAATCACATAACTTTTACCATCTGACAATATCTGAAAGTACACACCCTTTTACATCTATAACCGATTCGCGTTCCTCGACACCCAATCCACGGACACATCGTCCGCAAAGTCTCTAGGATATACAATTACCATGACATAAGTACTTGACTCGCAACACTCCGAACCGAAATGGAGCTCGCCAATCCCGCGGAACAACTTCTAGCAAAGTCTTCTCTTCATCCGGGTGTACCTGCGTGGCATGAAACGCAGCCCCCGAAGAAAGCGGGGTCGCACGGAATATGTACCGAGTATGTAGCGATAACAAACAATAACCCTAGCTTAATTTAGAAGAGAAGAAACCACAATCAAGCTCATTACCTGCAGCCCTCGCTGGAGGAAACATAAATGTACACATGGGGTCTTAGAACAATCCTTAAGTAAATAATGCGAGTGAACACCCGTTCTTCAAGCATACACGATATGAATACGAATACACCGGTTCTAGAATGCACGCTCTAAATATAGTATCACAACATCCGCCCGGACGGCGCTTCCGGCCTAATAATAATAATAATAATAATAATAATAATAATAATAATAATAATAATAATAATAATAATAATAATAATAATGATAACAACAATGATAATAATGATAATAATGATAATAATCCCCTTCGGGTGTGCCGGTCCCGACATACGTCTATCCTGGCCCCTTCGGGCATGCCGGTCCCGAAATAAAATGATGGCCCCTTCGGGCATGCCGGTCCAACATACGTCTATCCTGGCCCCTTCGGACATGCCGGGCCCCGACATAATATTCCTAGCCCCTTCGGGCATGCCACTCGTGACATACGGCTACCCTGGCCCCTTCGGGCATGCCACTCGTGACATAATACTAATCCTAGCCCCTTCGGGCATAATAATAATAATAATAATACTAATAATAGCGTTGTGGAATGTAGACATAAGTCGTAGGTGGAATGAAATAGTAAAATCTCGCACCCCCTTCGGAGTGGTTTGAAGAGTCTTATATAATAAGATATCGCACTCCCTTCGGAGTGGTTTTGAAAAGTTTAAATAATAAAATCTCGCACCCCCTTCGGAGTGGTTTTGAAAAGTCAACTTTATATTTTCTTTAATACAAAACAAACTTCCTTAAAATCATTTGTGAACCGCAAACACGTTTCAAGTAAATCTGAGTTAGCATAAAAAGGTTAACAACCGTATGCACATGCAGAGTGGTGAGAAATTAAATGCTTTTCGAGTATCGTTATGGACATCATTCATTATAAAACATCTACGACCATTTCCAAGCAATTCGAGACCGTTTATGGAAGTTAGGGACATTGTGGGCCCACCTTGGGCCAAGCCGAAGTGGCGTACCTAAATTACGAACATTAGGCCTTGTGAAGTCGTCTACGAAAGTTTCAAGGCAATCCGGTTCCAATTGTGAAAATTACAGATGTTTAGGCCATTTTTCCAACTACTTAGAGCATATATAATTCAATTCTACTGAATGAAAAAGGGGCAACTTTAGATGCAGATTCCTAAGAGTAGAGTCATCCTCGGGGTTCGTATTGAAACCTATCACACCTAAGACATGCCAACAGAAAGAAGGGTAAGGCTTTACATACCTCGTCTATTCTCGAAGCTAATCCAATCTTACGTCGCGAACTTCCCAAGCTCTACAATATGCCATTAAGAATCAAATATTAGCTAAGAGCATTTAGGGACCCGATTCCAAACGAATACCAAACTTCCCAAGCTCTACAATATGCCATTAAGAATCAAATATTACAAGAGCATTTTTCCAAACGAATAAATACACCAACCCCGAGAATTCAACTCGGCCAATATTATCAACAACAATACAAACAATCATATCTTCCAACTTCTACAATTTATTCAAAATATATTCCAACATTAGTAGCTCCTTTTACATAATCCAACAATATTTCATTTATATTCAATTCACAATTGTTCACACATTCAAATACTAATCCGAAACCATTCAACAATATTCAAGAGCACTCCAACAACCCGCACTATATCCCAAACAACCCACCCAACACATGCACTACCCAAATTCTTTCAAGTCCAACAAGAATAATTATAACACATTTTCTTTCTTCCAAATTCATAAACTACACCAACATTCTACATATTAGCAACATTATCCCTACAATTATAAGAAACCATACTAATGTCATATTAACTTCTTCCATAATCCGCAAATGATTACAAACTTTATTTCAAACCATTAAATCTCCATTTAACAACATAAAATCCACAACACAACAACAATCAAAATGCTACATAAAATCACTTCTATACCACACCACTTTCATTCGGCCAACACCCCTATACTTACATATTTCATAAATTTCATTCATTCCCCACTCTACAACATATTCAAGACATCCATAATATATGAAAAGAAGAAAATTCTTACCTTTTTCCTCAATTTTCCACTTGACACCAAAAGAGGTCCGCTTGCTTCAATAATTATACCGCGTTGAAGAGGTCTTTAAATTGGTAGGAATACTAGAGGAATCAATTTTTTTTGAATCAAAGATTGAAGGCTAAATTTTTTTTTCTTCTCTTTCTCAATTCTTTTTTTTTTTCCACAAGAAGATGATGACCCCTTTGTGGCTGAATTTTTCTGGAAATTTTTGGAACCCTTTTGCTGAAAAAATGAAGTTTTTTTGTCCCTTTAAAGAAAAGGCCAAAGTCGGTTTTACTGTAGCGGTACTGCGTCGACAGTTCAGTTTGTAACGTCTATAATTCTCTACTCCGATGTCCTATCAATGAACGGTTTGTTGCATTACAAACTAGACTCGACGAACTTCATTTTAGGATTTTGAAACACCTTAAAACTCGACATATACTATGAGATATGCGCCTCCAAAGTTGACTAAAATCCGTCCCGCGTTTCTCAAATTTTCGTCGAATTTATTTTCTTCAATTTGCTCAATCCCGAAATATTCCAAAATTCTCCATACATGATATTTATCACTTATTACACTAATAATGGTCATGTTACCGTGTTTCAAAATATTCTTTCCCCGATTACGACTTACGAGATCGTAATTCACCCTTTTTCTTCGCCGTTACGTACTCTCCATGGCTTGTGCCTTTCAAAACATCCCATTACTACGATGAGGTACATGTCAAACTCATGCTCTGAAAATGCGGGGTATAACACAAATGCCCGTGTATTCAATCTTCACCACCCCACAATGTGAGCGCCGTTTCTTGAAGCAGAGGCGCATGTCCCTACTATTGGAGAGGGGTTTTGATATGACCAATGTGGGGAAACGATTGTGCTCCCGAGTTTCTGGAGAGATTGGAAAGGATCAAATGGATGTGTTTGATTAGGGATCCCAGGCGTTGCAATGAGAATTGGGTAAGGGAATTTTACGCCACCTACAGTCGATTGGGATTCTCCTCATCCAAGGATTGTGATTCACGGGGTCTCCGTGAAGGTGGGGGCTAAGACAATCAACCAGGTGTACAAAGTGGATAACCCTTCGGTGGAGTTCTTAGAGGCCAAGAATACTGCTGATAATGGGGATTGGCTGGTGTCTATGCTAGTGGCTGAAGAGGATAGGGCTTCCATCACCTGGGGTAGGTCCAGGGTGAGAATATCGAGTGAGAAATTTACTGTTGAGGCCAGGAGGTGGTTGAATATCATCTCCTGCAGAGTCTGTCCTTCGAGGAATGTCACCTCCGTGACCTATCCCAGGGCCCTTCTGATTGCTTGCATCCTAGATAATGTTCCTGTGAATGTAGGTTTGCAGGTTATTGAAGAATGGAAAGAGTTTATGACGGTTAGGGCGTCGAGTTTTATTACACCCCGTACTCGCGGAGAAGCACTTATCAAATTTGAGCGTAAGTATGTTGAACTGTGGCTAAGTAAAACAACCTTGGAGTATAAGGGACGAAGCATTATTAAGTACATTTTATGAGTAAAGGATACATATGAGGAATTACGGAAGGTCCTATAAGGAAATGAGTAGAAGAAGTTGAGTTAGTATGACTTTGGAAGAAGATGAACGCTACTTTGAATGACAAGAATAAGCCAACTTGGGGAAAGAATATCATTTAGTATATGAGGAGTTTTGAAGTAAAGCAAAAAGCCTAAATTGAAGCTCATGAAGTCTAGTTTCCAAAGCAACAAACCACTCGTCGATACGACGTCGGAGTAGAGCATTATGGATTTTACAAGTCGGGGGCCGGGCAGCTAAAAAACGCACAAACTACGCGTTGCGCGACCCGCGCCAGCCTACATTAGGTGCGACACACGCGCTACAGTACCCGAAAATTCTAGGTCGATGCCAATCAACCCTAGAACATTACAAAAGGGGTTTTACCCCTTATTTTTTTCATCCAAACACCCCTAAAACCTTCCCTAAGCCCCTAAAACATTCTCCCAACTTTCTCCATAGAATTTTAGCCCAAATCAAGCGAAACCCCGAGATTTAGGCTCAAGAAGCGTATAAAGTCTTGTAGTTCTTGTTCTAAACAATGAATCTTGACGAATCAAAGGAGGCTGCTGAAGATAAATAAGCTTTCAAGCCCTACCAACCTTGATTGAGGTAAGGATATTCTTTACTATGGGTATTATGAATTGTACCATGGAAATTTTGTTGTTAAAGCTTCATAAAGTCTAGTGATTGGTTAAGAAATTGGGGAAACATCGTATGGGATATTTTATTGAGCATATTCATATGGATGATGATGTTTTCGATATTGGCGTTGCTATTGTTGTTGTTTTGTTGGTATTGTAATTCCGGGCTAGAGATATAAACAGGGGAGATGCTGCCCGAATTTCGGCAGATTCTAAGGGGATTTAATTTGAAGGCTTAAGACAAACATATGACGATAAGCCTAAAAATAGTATGAATTCTCTTGGATGTAGATTTGCAAGCTTGGAAGGATAAGAGTTAAGTAGTTAAGGAGACCTAAAAGGTATGTTAAGGTTGTTCCTTCTTTTCTTGGCATGATTCCATATGTGGTAAGAGTGTAACTAACCTTATGACTAGAGACTTGTCAAAGTAGAGCTTGTCATATTATTGCCCAGTTTCCGAATGTTATGTTATTCTTTCTGAGGGGCCATATTCCCTCCCTATGTCTTTCAGTTCATAGAGAGACAGAAGAGACATGTTACAGAGTCGGTATTTTTTTTTAGCTCATGCATGGTATACATATATACATTTTCTTTAGCCTGACCACTTGGTCAGTGAGATAGATATGCCTGGCCTACGGGTCAGTGAGACAAATATGCTTGGCCTACGGGTCAGTGAGATAGAATGCCTAGCCGACGGGTCAGTGAGAATTTTCAGTTGCCTGGCCACTTGGTCAGTGAGATATATAATAGTATTATATTGCATTTCATATGAGACAGGCCAGGTGAGATTTTTAGGGCATTCCTTGGCCTCCAGATTGTATTATTTTCAGTTTAGTTTTAGTTATTCCATTGCCTTACATACTCAGTACATTGTTTCGTACTGACGTCCCTTTTGCTTGGGGGCGCTGCGTTCATGCTCGCAGGTTCAGGTAGCCAGATAGATGATCCAGCTCAGTAGGTCTTTCACTTAGCTGCAGTCAGGGCGCTTCACTTGGTTCGGAGTTGCACTCCCTTTTGGTATGTTATTTTGACATATATATATATATATATATATATATATCGGTATGACGGGGCCTTGTCCTGTCCTTTCTACAGCTTGTGTTCCCTAGAGGTCACTAGAAAGTTGGGATGTTATGTAGCCTTGTCGGCTCTCATTTTTGTTGTACGGATACATAGCGGCCTCGTCGTCTTTCTCTGTTGTGTATATATATTTTGGTGTGTGTGTGCCCGCCCGTTCGGATAGAGATATATATATATATATATATATATATATATATATATATATATATATATGTGTGTGTGTATACGGCCTACCGCCGGCTTATTGGTATTGTCCGTGTGCAGGTAGGCACTATCGAGTTTCGGTATTTAGAGTGGTTCGCTCGGGCCTAGTTTGGCACCGAGTGCCGATCACGCCGCTCCCGATTTAGGGCGTGACAAGTTTGATGCTCCCGTCATTGATCACTTTGTTGTGCAAGAGGGCTGGGGTCCATAGGAGGCCTGTTGATCACATGGTGGATTCTGATGCTGACTTCCACACATTGCAAATATATGGCCAGGGTACTGTTGTTCAGCACCAGAAGAGGAAGACTACAGAGGGATGAGTGCTAGTGCCAGTGCAAGTGGAGGTGGAGATGGAGCTGAGGCGAGGGCTGCCCCTGCTCAGGGCCCTTTTGAGCATATTGATACTCATTTTGACGAGATGATGGCGATGTTCTAGGGTATGCCGAGGCCTTCTATGGAGGCAGGTTCATCCGCTTGCTAACGGGAGTTACTTTACTAGAGAGGATATGAAGGAATACCTCGAGGCCCAGAAAGGGATGGGTGAGTCACTCACCACTTTGCAGACTGTCTACACTTCCCTGGCTGCAGACCACGTCCAGCTTCGTACTGATTTCGAGAAGGAGCAGGCCAAGAACAAGTCTCGCGAAAAGGTCTATCTGAGATCTTGGAGGGGTGTCAAGGGCTTATGGAGGAAAATGTACCCCAGCGAGGAGATGCCTGTGCAGGACGAGGATGACTCTGACCGGTACTTATTTGTGAGCGATGTCAAGGGAGGTGACAAGAGGAGCAAGTCAGCAGAGGATGCCGGCAGTTCAGATGGTGCAGGGGCCACGAGTACCCGGATGGCTTAAAGATCTCTCTCCCTCTTTTCCCCTCTTATTATGCTAGTGTTTTGGTTGCCCATTCCAGGCTTGCTGTTCAGACAATTTCTTTTCCTTGGTTTGCTTACGTCTTTTCATTTTGAATAATATTGTTTGGTTTTGGTTAGCCTTGTTTTTGGCTAATGTTTGGATATTTTGTTTTGGATGTTAAACTATTTGGCTTTCTTGTTTTGGTAATGGTAGTTGGGTTTGTAGTAGTGACTTGAGTGGTCCTTGCCTTTGTTGGGCTTGTTTTTATATAACTAATACCTTGGGATGCTGCTGCTTTTATCTAGTCCATCAAATGGCAAAAATAGGGGAAGCAGGTTGAAAACTGGGGAGAGATTTCAGGTCTCTAAACCCAGTGGTTCCGCTTCAGCGGTCTCTCAGACCGTTACAGCGATCCCACTTCGGCGGTAAGGGGGCCGCAAAAGCGGTTAGGGAAGAATAGAAGGGTGCTGCTTCAGCGGTGGCCTACCCGCTGCAACGGTAACGCTACAGCAATAGGATGACCGCTAGGGCGCAACACCTGGCAGTGGCATCATACCACGCTTGGATCATTTCGCAACAATAATTTACTTCAGCCATTCCTAACACATGTTAGATCTAATCTCTGAATATGACTTCTTTTTCACGCGTAGATACCAATTGGAATCGTCTAGATACCAATTGGCCCCGCCAAGATACCAATTTGACTGAAGTAGCACGATTCAAAAGAAAGAAAGGAGATTTCCTAGATGCCCTATAGCCTCCCGTGGATGGGCACAGACGTCTACGTACCATTCCACGAGACTCTACTAGACATTGCTCTTGTACTCGTAAGACCGGTAACCTAGGCTCTGATACCAACTTGTCACGACCCATTTTAGGACCACGCGGGCACCTACCTTCCCTCAATTAAATAAAACATCGAATAATAAGGACAATTTGAATACATGAGATAATTAAGTACAATTAACAGTGGAAATCAATTGGTTTAATAACTCAAGATTGAAACAATTACAACAGTTAAATAATTACAGACTCAATCCGACCTCCCACGACCTGGTCTAGACTAGTACAAGAGCGACAAAATGATCTAGATTACAACAACACTCTAAGACTCAACCTCCATTTACGGAATGAAGTGGGAGGATGCCTTAAAGATAGGCATCGCGCATTTCTGAACATGTCGCAAACAATCACCTGAAACACTCTACACCCCGAGAAGGGTGTAGCAAGAGCAGTATCAGTACAATCAACACATACTGAGTAAGTATCATAGGCCGACAATAGTTAGAAACACATATCAGTAATGGAATTCGCAAATAAGCATGATAAGTAACTAAATCAAGTCATACATTTATCTATCACTCAATATAACACCCAGCCCTTTAAAATTATTAACTTTCATCTAATAATTCCCAAGTCAATTCCACCATCATATCACAAAAATCACACATCATTATACAATTCGTTTTTAGTCTAGAAGTCGACTCATCGTGATGATATCTTTCATTCTACACCCGTTAGAGGCCCAACACATAACTGATCCTATGAACGATCGACGAGATAATCAACAAGAATAAGGCTACAATATTTGGAACCAAGCACACGTCATTGCCTAAGTAAAGAATCTAAACCCAATTGTTCCAAGTCTCCACATGTCCAATCCGCAGACAACATCACAAGTAGAACATCAAGTCATCTCAATATAAGACATGAATGCAATAATGTATGAATGCAATGCAATGCCATGAAAATGTTGTGTACACATGTACTCCGAATGGAAATATCGATATCTCGGTGGCACAACCCAACGTGACTTGCGAAGTCTAAGTGCCATCCGTCCCGGATCTTTGCCCAACAGACAGACAGGACCCCGAATCTTTGCCCACTGGGGGTTCTCACCAGCACCACCCTGGGGGACCTGCGGAGTCCATGCACTCACTCAATCCACGGTTTCGAAATGAACGTCAGATATCGGACTCTCACGTCACTTAAGTAAAATCGAGCCCAATTTTATCACGGTGTTTCGTCAAGTATCATCGTAATTATCTCAACAAAAGATGTCATGAAGAATTCGAGTGCGTGCAATGCATGTATCAACATCAATAATCATGCTCAATATCACAAGTACCAAAAATGGGTACGCCAACAATATATCAGAGTCACAAGTACCAACAGTGGGTACGCCAACAATATCACCATTAACTACAAAAGTCATACGAAAATCTATCCTCGTATCAATCATCAATTAAGGTGCCACCGTATCACAAACAGGATATAACGACAGTGCCCATTAACTATTAACCACACGTGGCATCAAGCTAACACAATAGATCAATCAAGACGCATTACATTATTACCACTCTTCCTTTGTTAGCCTATTAGATTAGTACAAGTAGCTCACCTTCTACTCACAAGACATTCGTTACTTCTCAGTCTAGGAGTCATCCATAATCGATGGTACATTTTGTTCTTCCAATGATCAACTAGATTCATTATTAATAACACAACACAATTAATCACATATTACGAAAATTCTCATCTTGAGACATAGAAAGAAGTACCACCCACTAATTCCAAGTCACATAAAATCCACCGATACTCAAGAAAACCAAATCAAGAAAACCAAATCAAGAATCCTAAGGAATCTATAGGCCCAAGCCCGAACATAAAAATCGCACAACAATACCATCCTATGATTCCATCCTAAATCTCCAATACCTACGCATGTGTTCTCTATTCCTTCTAATGCACGAATATGGGAAACTAACCGAAGTCTATAGAAAGAAAGTCGTAACCTACCTCATGGCCGAGCGGTTGCCACGAACATCCAGTGATTCTTCAATTCGATCACCACATCGTAATCCGCACGAAGAAGCTTTGAGACAACGTGAGGCCCAAGAATAGAAACCATTATTAGAACCCTCATAAGAGACCTCGAATTAATAAGGAAGGTTTGTGAACTTAACCCACTTCTAGATTTCGTTCATAACAACACTAGGTGATATATCAATAAGGTTCACTATTTACTCCCTTAACTAGGTAAATTTACCATTTTTAAGCTTATCCTTAAGAAGACCCATTTCCAAGATCCACGAAGAAACTCATTTTTAAGAAGGAAGAAGGTAGGAATCTAGTTCATTAACCCATCTAGGTGAACAACATGGAAGATTACTTAATGGGATTCATGTGAAAGATAATGTAACCCAACATTCCTTCAACTCTAGGGACTTGCAATACCCATTTGATGGTTCTCGAGGTGAAGACTTTTGGAGTAATTTACTAAGTGGAAGAAGAATTTGAAGGTGTTAGAAGGGTTTTCATGACCAACAATCTGATTTTTAGGCTTCCCAAAAGACCTAGGTGGCTGGAATTTAGGGTTGTGAGAAAATAGGACCAATTCCCGAAATAGTTTCTTAAATAGGGGATTTAACTGCGCGTAACCTCTTCAGCGGTTGGCCTACCGCTTCAGCGGCAGCGCTGCAGCGGCCTGATGGCAACATAACACCAACGCTTGCCGGAGTAGTAGCCGCTGGAGCGTGACCGCTGTAGCGCTCAGCCTAGCACTGGGGTGGTCTAACTGGGTCCCCGACTCAAATTTCAATGTTTGATTCTCTTCCGTGCAATGGGTCCCGCTAGGCTATATGTCCGTCTGAAATACTTTAGCGAACAGAAAGGTCCAGGATGACACGGTTACGAATATTTCAAAAACTTTTTAAGGTAACGACGAAACGGTTCATTACATGCAGACACAAGTAAAAACATGCTACGAACCCATCTGTGCCTCAGAATTTCCAACGGAGGTCACTTTGACTCGGTTAACCCCCAAACCGCTAAAATTAAGTTTCCAACCAAGTACCCAAAAAGGGGCCCGAAAGCCTCGGGAACCAAACCAGCCACCCCACTAAGTCACAAACGACCCGGACTTCACGGAATCGACAAAATTCTTAAAATGGTATGTTTACCCAAAAGTCAACGATTAGTACACTTTCACTTAAGGGTTCTAGTTCTTTCAACTTTCACTAGAAACGACTGAATACCTCGGGAACTAGGTCGACGGGGATAATATGGCCAAAACAAGTATAACGACCGTACTTGTCGTTAAATATATGATAAGGCCACTGGTGATGAGGACGATGATGTGGATCACATGTCAAACACACAAAAGCATGGCGGAATATTAATGTTGTGAACTAACTTATGTCGTTTTTGGCGGCTTAGTAAGAATTGTATAAGTGTTTTGTGGATGTTTGTAAAGTATGAAGCAGTTTAATATTGTAGACTAACTTATGACTTTAGTAAATTGTTGAATGGCATTTTGTGTCAACTTTGAAGTAGTTTCAAGTCGAACTTTATGTAGTGTGGGTTGTAAATTGTTATTACATAGTTGCATTCCTCCTTTTCCCAAACGCCTCTCATTTTTATTTGCTAAAAAAAATGTTAGTACATGTGTTTGTTGTAGTTGGTGGATTGTTGGCAGCTAATTGAGTCAAGGTTTTAGCTAAATATATAATTATATATTGGATTGTATTGATTTTTGGGCCAGGTGAGCAGCTGCAAAAGCAATATAATTGTTTTTTGCATTTTAGTTATCAGAAATGCACAAAACTGACTTCATGTCAGTAATTTGCAGAAAAGAAAAAAAAAAGAACATTGTGACCTTATGAGGTCGGTTTTACTTTAAAAATAAAGTTTTATAGCAACATGTGACCTCATGATGTCGGTTTTAGCATTTCTATTTTTCAGAAACTGAGGAAATCGACCTCATGGGATCGATAATATACAAACACTAGATATTAATAAGCACATTGCAACCTCGTGAGATCGCTTTTAGTACAACAACAACAAACCCAGTGTGATCCTACAAGTTCGATCTGGAGAGGGTCGGATGTACGCAGAACTTACCCCTACCTTTGTGAGGTAGAGAGATTGTTTCTGATAGACCCTCGGCATGAGATCAATTTTATTATAAATTTAAAATAAAAAAATGTATATTCATATTAGCTTGCAACCGCATGAGGTCGCTTCTCGGTAAAAAATAAAAATAAAAACAAATTAGAACACTGCAACCTCATGAGGTCAGTAATTTTTTTTAAAGAAAAAATACAAAAAACAAATTAATATACCGACCTCATGAGGTCTGAACATTTAATATTTTAGACCAACACCAGAATCCGGTGTAAAAGGCTTAAGCTTTGACAGATCAGGAAGAGTTTTCTTCAAGGAATAGCCATTTGTTCAATGTTGTATGTAAAATTCGCTATCAAATTGTTTTAAAAATATTATAATATTGATACTGAGTAGAAATTAGAATCAGTAAACATCTTATCACAAACATTGTCGTGACAAGTCATTGTCTTGAATGCGATTTCGGTTCGATTCCTGCCGATACAAATTGTTAAGGTCACTCACCCCCCAAGGTTTCACAGCTTTTCCAAACACGTGCACTCATGACTGAAAGTTTGGAGTTGCACAAATACAATTGCCTAGAAATTCACGAAGAAAGAAAGCCAATAAAGGAAAGAATATTTATTTCTATGTGTTTTTTTCTCATAAAAAAAAAGACAT
Source organism: Lycium ferocissimum (assembly GCF_029784015.1). NCBI lineage: Eukaryota > Viridiplantae > Streptophyta > Magnoliopsida > Solanales > Solanaceae > Lycium > Lycium ferocissimum. The sequence continues at coordinate 63,005,171 of NC_081348.1, read as the reverse complement.
TGAAATATGTAAGTGTAGAATATTGAACATTACTGTGAGGAAATAAACAATCCACCTGTAATGAACATAATCTCTTAATAATTTTCACTAAGACCGTAAGTTACAATTCTGCACAATAAATTCCAGAGAATAAATGTAGTAATTCTTTACTTTGCATTCTCGTTCATTAATGGAAAATGCCAACAGGACTCAATGTGAAATATGATCAAAAAAATCTACAGCACCTTATCGAGATATATAAATACTCGGGAAATCCTATTTTCTTATTTAAAACAAAGTTGGATTTTTTAGAATTGTCTAAAAGGAGAAGTATGTACACCTAACTAATACAATAGAAAGGAAAGAATAACTTTCTTTGTATGTTAGATTTATTCCGTTGAGTACGAAAACGTCATTTTGTGCAACCAGGAATGGTGGTCAATAAAATAATTGATATGAAATTAATAAACGATAAAAAGTGGCTGAATCTTTGTACTAATTATTTGGTCACCTTTTGAAGCATCCGACTTCTGTATTTTGACCCTTCAGCAATCAAATCTGAAATTAGACTTTCATTGTACAAAATTTACTATTAATCTCTCTGTCAAATTTATGTCATACACTTTCATTTTTTGTTTGTTTAAGAAAGAATGATACATTTCTATATATATAAAAATAATTTAACTTAAAAAACTTTTCATTATACCAATGATTTGTAGTCACACAAGCATTTATGGTTTGTTTTTTTCCACAAATTTCAAAAGTTTTTATTTCTTTCTTAAACTTCGTGCCTAGTCAAACTTTATCACATAAATTGGGACCGAGAGATTACTAAAATATAAATGCATAGAGTCTAAAGATTCTCTTCACTTGAAATGTTTTTGTTTGAATGAATCAAACAACCAAGCTTGTTAATTTGGTGGCGCAATGGAATTTTTCATTTAGGAAGTTTCCTACCAATTTCACATAATTGACTACTCCTATTTGCCAACAACTAAAGTTCCTACATATTTGACAAAACTAAAGTTCAACCATCTACTATGACTTATTATGTGGACTTTCTTTTCTTGCTTCTATTAGAGTATAGGAGAATAAAAATACTTTTTCCGCCACGTCATCTCGTAAGGGAGTTTTAATTTCAATTTGAACAAAAATCGAGATAATAAATTACCTGGAAAATATTAGTATAGAAATAATTTTTTCGGACAACTATAAGTTGCAACTTTCGTATCTCCCCCAAAATATTTTCAAACCAAAATATTGAGGAGACAGGTCAAAGTAGTACAAAAGGTTAGATAAGGGTATTTCAACATTTCCAAAACTTTTAAGGTTGAAAAAAGAGAGTTCGTGTTTGACCAAAAAGTTAAAATCTTTCTCCTGAAGCTAAAAAACATTATTCTTTGTTTTTGAGGTGACAGAAAATGAGTACATGCGTGCAGTTAAATCTTCTTTGTAACTGTACTTGTTTTCACATTTTAATCATTTATGTTGCATGAGAACGTAGCATGACATTTTAGAAAGTTGCTTTACAAGAAAATAAAAAAAGACCAATCATTACCAAGTGCACTCCACGTACTTCAGAAGATGGTTAACTTCTGTTGGGACCTTTTTTTAAAGCTATAATGTAACGTGAGTATTAAGAATGCAATAAAATGTATGTAGTGGTTAGTGCGTGTTTAGCTAGGATACCATAAAATTGAAGACTATATAGAACACCGTTTTTTGTGTGTGGTTAAGAATTTAAAGAAAATGGTATAAAGATAATATCACATTGTTTTAGTACAGTAAAAATATATATAGATCTTAAAATTGTTCATAAGTAACATGACTTAAATCCGCTATGAGAAGAAATTTCATATCCTTAAGTACATTTGTCACAACCCAAGTAGCCGTGAGTGGTACCCACACTAAATCTTCTAGTGGGCGAACCATCCCCTTACCCAATTATCAAACCATTTAAACAATTGTAAATCGATAACCAGAATTAAATCATAAATCTGGCTAGTCATGCCATCAATAAATAAAAGTGCGGAAATCTAACCATTACAACCCCAAAGATCCGAAAGTCATCGTACAAGGACTCTAAGACATAACTGTCTAAATAATAGATAACTGTCTATAAACGTAAACAATGTCTGGAATGAAAATAGACATCAACAAAGTGAGATCTTCAGGCGGCATGGCATGGATAGAAGCTCACCCTCAGATCTGATCAGGAACTGGCCTCAAGCTAAATATGAGGTCTGGACAAAGTCTCTGGCACACAATCTGCACTCAAATAAAAAGTGCAGCAAGGTAGTATCAGTACAAACACTATTTACCAATAGATATCATATGCTGACTAAGATTAGTATCATGTATACGTTCATAAAATTAACAAGATAGGCTGATAGGCACAACAACACATAACCAAATAACGTCATCAACAAAAATCAACCAACACAGAAATAATATGAGTCCGATGCAATGCAATACAATAATGAAAGTATCTCAACCGTGTACACACATGCTAAATCATATTGTTTCCCCAAATAGTCATGACTTGCAGGAGACCCATGGTGTCCATGTACCACTTTCTCCGGAACTGACCTCGGACCATGAGCCCATAACTAGGCTCAATCCTCACCCTCTGTCAAATGTGCCTTTATATATATATATATTTCATCACAATGTGTTTCTCAACTTATTTCTAGTTCATCAGTAAATATAGAATATGATCAGCCAACAATATCATGTCAAGAATTACAAGGTATCATGCCACAAATCAATCAAGACTCAACAAATCAGCTCATCAATCATTATGAATATGAAATCATCTCAATCACAAGAAGAGTATCTATTAATTCCTTCCTTCTCATATCACAACAATTCCACCTCAAGTGCAGTGATAAAGTAATGGCACAAGCCCACAAAGTCAATCAATCAGTACCAACCTAGGAATTTTGAACCCAACTTCATGTCCGAAGACCTACACATGATTTCTCCCATCAATTCTATTACATATACATTCAACTAGTCAAAGTCTAACTCAAGTAGACCATAACCTACCTCAAAGCCGAACTGGAACAATGCAATCACTCCGCAATAGCTTTCCCCTTTCGCAATGCTTCAGAACATCCAAAGTCTAGTAATCATAATGCTAAGTGAGTAATGGATCATCTACTCAAACAAACAATAATGGGACCCAACTACTTCTAACCTTTTCAAATGGGTAAACTATCATTAAGTGTGAATTCATCATAAAATCAACCCCAGCCATCATACTATTCCAATTCATGGGTTTTCTAATCAATTCATCCCCTTTCAAATAGTTTTTAGGCTAAAATTTCCATTTTTATTGGAACCCTAAGTCTCAATCAATAATTTCCACCATTAATAATCAATTTATCACCCTAGGAAATGATAATCTATACTCCTAGATGATTAAACAACAATAAAATCAATAACTCATCAATTATTCAAGGGTGCGCAATTTCTAAGGTTCTAACCTTTTCTTCCACCATTAAAGGACCCTTACTTCATGTAGGAACTTAAGAATGATAATGGAATGAACAATAAAAGGGTTGGAACTTACCTTCAATGGAGGACCCACCAAGACTCTAAGGAATTCGCCTCTTATTCTCTAGGGAATAGTTTTTGGTGTAAATTGTGGAGTGACTCGAATTCCATAATATAAAAGTTAGTTCTGCCTCCCGTCAACTGCTGCAGCGGTCGATGTTCCACTATAGCGTTCTAGCTATAGCGGGAATTGACCCGCTATAGCGGACCTCAATAAATCCTGTTTCCCCGAGGCGACGAGCCTCGCCCCACTATGGTTGACTCGTTACAGCAATAATACCACCATTGTAGTGGTCCAAATCGACCATTGAGCTCTGGTTTTTCATCGTTTTTTTCACCCAAAATCCCAACACCAATCCGAGGCCCTACAGACGCAAACCAAACATGCACATATACATAAAAATACGCTACGGACTCATCCGTGGCCTCGAAATTTCCAAGAGAGGTCTAATTTACCAAGTCACTTCCCCCCCCCCCCCCTCTCCCCCAAAATGAGCATACAAGAAGTTTCAAACAATGCGCAACAACAAACAAATCAAGTTTTAGTGTTTAGGCTTCTAACTCCTTGAGTTCTCATTAAGCTCATTTCTATTCTCGGAAAGGTACTAACAAGGGTAAAATGGTCAAAGCTTCGATAATGACCTAGCGAGTCGTTACAGTGTTACTCCAGAGTATCCCGGTTACAGAAGAGACCTCATATGCTTTCACTTTCACGTCTCTCTAAAATCGCAATCATGATAAATTCTTCGTTTATTTAAATCAGAGACTCTCAGGCACATGAGTTTTAAACAAAAATAGAAAATGGGAGACTTAAGTCCACCTTATTCATGCTCCACACAACACAATTGCTCGATCATATTATATATCTAAGCTAGGTGGTCTGATCTATATTTGTTGCCCCCTATAAGTGTGTCAAAACCTATTCTTGAGTGTGTCCTTCATTTGTTAGAAAATTAGCACACTGATTTGCCTACCTCTAGACATCGTGGCCTTGTTGGTCTTCAACAAATATCCACAATCTTTAATAATAAGTTAAGCGGATGATTTTGTATGTCCTCTTCATTGATAAGTTTGACAGCAATTATGCTTCCACTTCTATTAATGCTTCATAATCCATTTGGTTTACAACATTTAATCCTTGCTTGATGCTCCACAATTTTGAAGTAAGACTTGAAGTGAGCTTTATTTTACCTGAGTACCCTAGCAACCACTTTTTTATCATCTCTAAATATCCCACCAAAAGAAACATCTCTAAATTGCGTCTCGACCTACCATCAGTTTTATCTTTCGTGCATAACGGGGAGACTAATCTATTAATTTGACTTGTGTAAAAATAAAAATCTGACTAGAAATTACTTCAACAATTTCGTGAGCATAATATGTTATTTGATTGTAGAGACCTCTTATTGCGATCCAAAAAGTGAAGGACATGACTGCCACTTAGCGAGAACCTAATTCTACTAAGCAAATTGGCTAAACCAATAATCATCTAAATCCATAAATGATATGTAAAGTGTTGGAAGTAGCTATTGGCTTGGGTCCACCCATGAGGAGTGCTAATTAGCCCGTTAATTTATTAGTTTGTCCTCTTCTTAAACCCTAGCCTATAACGTATAAATACACCACTATAAGTGTGGGAAGAACGAGGTTATTTCAACCACAAGATGGCTAGGGTTAGCTATCCATAAGCAAAGAATTCTATGCTAGGATCTTTAGCCTGTGGAAAACGGGATTCATCCGCTTCATGAGGATTCTGACGACCAGTGCAACTAATCGTGGTTGCTACATATCCACTTCCGCTTAGAAAAAACCTATAAGTATCCTAAATTAGTATTTTACGATTCAAATACAACATAAAATGTTACTTCTTTCTAAACATTACAATGGATTATAATAACAATGTTACTGAATAATAATCTTAGTAATTGTAATTATTTCAATTATCTAATTTTTGTAATTGAAAAATTATGCATTAGAAAACAATTCTATAATAATTTAAAACTTTTATATCCTAGCTCTTTTATAAATATACTATAATAGTCAAGATAATATCACATTAAATACTACAATGTTACTATACATCGCTTATGTGCAAGGTTTCAATACGCATCTTTCCTCTCCAACAAATGGACTTAAAAATTAGGATTAAAGGAGAAGAAAAACGTTTACTGTGAAAATTATAAGGGTTATAAATTAAACAACAAGAAAGACTTACTTGTAAAATTAAATACATTAAGTTCTCTTGAGTTTGTGTAGGAAAAAATAAATCAAAGTTCGATGATATCAAAATTGATTAGGATTTAGTATTTTAATTCATGTCTAGTAAGAATTTATAGTCAAAGTGGAGATGTAGAGAGCCTTCAAAGATTTATGAGCTTATAAATAAAATACTCTCCTTCAAATTGGTATTAGAGCTTCTACAATTTTGGTAAAGAATCAAAAAATTTCTGCTGTCGGCGAGCGACTATAACCCATACATGTCTCCCGTCTAGCCAATAATTATTTTGGAAAAAGTCAAACCAATGATATATGCATGAAAAATAATCATGCTGAGAATGATTTAAAAAAACATTGCAGGTTTAAATGAGCAAGCAAATATAGCACAAGAGAAAGAAACTATTTTCTCTAAAAGTTGGAGAAGTGTGGTTAAAAAAAATGGTGTTGGTGACAAAGTGCATCAACATAGTTTGAGAGAAATGGTTCAACAATTGAAGGTTGAAGAGAAGTGCTTCAACAATTGAATGTTAATGGGAAGTGCATCAACAATTGAAGGTTCGAGAGAAGTGATCCAACAATTGAAAGTTGAAGAGAAGTGATTCAACAATTTAAAGTTTATGAGAAGTGCATCGACAATTGAAGGTTAGAGAGAAGTGTTCCAACAATAGAAGGTTGAAGAGAAGTGCTTCAACAATTGAAAGTTGATGAAAAGTGCATCAACAATAGAAAGTTGGAGAGAAGTGCTTACAATTGATAGTTGAAGAGGAGTTCTTCATCAATAGAAGGTTGAAGAGAAGTGCTTCAACAATTGAAGGTTGATGAGAAGTGCATCAACAATTGAAAGTTTCAGAGAAGTGCATCAACAATTGAAAGTTTCAGAGAACTGCTTCAACAATTGAAAGTTGGAGAGAAGTGTTTCAACAATAGAAGGTTGAAGAGAAGTGCTTCAACAATCGCATGTTGATGAGAAGTGCATCAACAATTAAATGTTAGAGAGAAGTGCTTCAATAATAGAAGGATGAAGAGAAGTGCTTCAACAATTGAATGTTGATGAGAAGTGCTTTAACAATTGAAGGTTGATGAGAAGTGCATCAACAATTGAAAGTTGGAGAGAAGTGCTCCAACAATTGAAGGTTGAAGAGAAGTGTTTCAACAATTGGAAGATGATGACAAGTGCATAAAAAAATTTGATATACAACTTTGAATTCCGAGGAGAATATTGAAAAAAGTAATTCAAAGTTGTAGAAAACAAAAATTGATTAGGATTTGGTATTTCAATTCATGTCTAGTTAGGATTTATAGTCAAAATTTATATAGGAATATTTAGAGGATAGTGACAGCTGTACTACTATCACTTAACAGCTCAAAGCTCAATTAGTTAGCTCAGCTTAGTCTTAGCTTAACTCTAGTTAGATTTAACTTAACCTTGGCGGTTATTGGTTAGTTAGTTTAACTAAGTGTTAGTTGGTTGTTAGACATTAAATAGGCTATGTTGTATTCATTCTTCTTTAGCTAAGTGAATTCAATACAGAGAAACAGTTTAATATCTTGTTCTTCTTCATTGTGCTTGTGTGTTGGATCGGTGAAAGTTAACAAAATAAATTTTCCTTTTTATAAATAAGTTTTCATGTTTATAGTCAAAGGAGATTTCATACAATTATAAATAAGACTGTTGCTAGCTATTTTATATAGCAAAGAGTATAGTGGGGATTGTAGAAGACATTCAAAGATTTTTGAGTTTATAAATAAAATACTCTCCTTCAATTTGGAATCAATCCTTTGTTTGCCTCAAGGATGTGCATGCAACTAATTTTCCCTTTTATACTCTTGTAGTTTGTAACTCTATATGGTTATAGCACAATTTAGTGCAGAAGATGTAGTAATTGCTTCCTTTTGATCTTTTCTACTGCTATCTAGCTTAGAAGGTTCAAACTATTTTGTTGATGTGAAAGTGGTTGCTTCAAATCCCAAGTATTTGTAGTAAGGCATACCCCTTCAATATTCTCCCACTATACTGCATGAGGATGACTTATGGACAATTTTTTTAGATCAATTATGAAAGATATAGTTCGTGATTTTAATTTCACATCCTCATGAAGAGGGATTTTTTCCTAGTCCCCTCAGTTCAGTTTGTACTCATTCTAACTAGAACAGTTTAATGAAGTTGATTGCCTAAAACCAAACCGTAACGAGGGGCTTCAAGTATTAAAAAACTTGATATTTTTATGAATCTTTATTTGAAGTCTATTTTCTTGACAAATAACCCTTTTATAATCGATTTTTTAATGATTTTTTCAATTAATATATATATAGGGGAGATGTGTCTAAACCTACTCTAGAAAGAGGTTTAGCTGCAGTTTGAACTAATCCAAAATGGAGGTAGTTGTATTTTCGTCTATACTTCTATTGGGATCTAAAAGTTTGATGTCCTTAAGATCATATTCAAGAGGAATGATTTCCTCTATGGTTGAAATGTGGTAATCTAATTGGTGATAATCAGCATAAGCTTCAAACCAGTCAAAAAAATTAATTTGTTTGTTGAACAAAGTTTAAGAATCCATAATAAATTTCTTGAAATTTTTTCCTTTTATCTCATTGAATATTCTTAAAAAAACTAAGTCCTTTTCAACATGTTTTCTGGAGAGTAAAAATCTACTCGGAGTTTCACTTTTTCAATTTGAAAATCTTTTTTCAAAACACATAATTCAGCACCTAAGAGTGAATAGGTGGGTGACTGGGGTTGCTCAAAGTTGTCTTCAGTTGGAGGTGTTTCCACGTAGTTTTTGGGTTGTGTGATCTTGGATTCGAAGTTAATTGCCTCAATTCTAGCAGACCTCAGATTGTACTAAAGAAGAGGTAGAGACTCTCTAGCTAAGATATCTCTAGAAATTAATCTGATCATGAGGACATCAAACTTTTTCCTCTTGAATCTGATCTTGAGGACATCGGACTTTTATATCCTAAGTGTATAGAGAAGTATAGACGAAAATACAACTACTTTCATTTTGGATAAATTCAAATTGCAGTTAACCTCTTTCTAGAGAAGGTTTAGAAACATCTTCAAGTTTATATCGATCAAATTATTATTTATCTGTACCATTTCCCTTAACACTTTTAATTAGAAAAGTAAGTCTAAGCTATCAATATTTGAGTAGCGTTCCGTGTAAAGAAACTTTCACGGCTAAGGCAATTTTTTTTTCATACTCTCGTCACCTAGCAATCTCATTTTTTTTTCTTTTTAAATAAAAAGCCTGAAATACTTTTCATCTTCTGCGAATTGTTCAAATCTATTTGATTTTTTAAAAATTAAAAAACGATACTATTTTACTTCGAAATACATAGTATTTTTTTCAAAAAAGAACTAGTAACTTCTAATAAACTAGTCAAATTTCTTAAATAGCTGACGCTAGAAGTTCCTTGCTCTTGATCGACTTTCGCTTGGGAGTGAACTGTGGAGGGTTGGGGCTGAAATCTATTAAGAGCCATATTCATTGAAAATGATTGAAAGGTTTACAAAAGAATTATTTGAAAAGAAATTAATGAATTCAAAGGCAAATGTCGTTTTCCATTTGACCCACATTATGCAACTTTGAATTTATCATGTGAAAGTATAAATGTTTGAGTGTATAATCTCCTTATTCTATAATATCTGAGGTATTCTTATCCCTATTTGTCTTTTTCTTTAATAAAAGTCATATAAGGACGAAGTCATCCTTAGACAAAGAAATATTTAATTCATTTTTTTTTTTTAAATGTCATGTACTTAACTTTCGATCGGAAGCATATGTGAGATTCTACAATAAAGTGTCATAAAATTTGCGATTTACAATATTTATTTGAAGTAGGGTAATTATTCTTTGGTCCTCTTAATATAATGAGGTCAAGACAGTTTTCCATTTTTAATTAACTCTCTTGAATATTAAACTTCAGTTGGTTAACTATTGAATTTTCAGTGACTTAATTATGAAAAGACAAAATAGCGTCGCTTATTAAACTATGAGTCCCACAATTCAGTTCTAAGTTATTTCAAATTGTTTCGCTTAAGGAAAATATTAAATACTTTCTCCGGATTAAAAAGAGTGTCCACTTAGCCATTTGCACACCCTTTGAGAAAATAATAACTCTTAGACAAAAAGAAGTAATTTGAGTAAACTGTCCTAATTAAATAGGTATTGAGATTTAATCATATAACACTTAGTAGAGGCAAAACTGGAGGTTAATTCTTTCTTGATTTGATAAGTGGACGTTCTTTTTTACTCAAGAAAAAAGGGCTAAGTGAGCACTCTTTTTTATCCGGAGGGAGACTAGTTTGCCATATTTTTAGAAGAAAAAAAGGTTGAACTTATGATATGAGAAATTCTCTCCTTTTACTTGATGATTATGGAAAGAAAGAAAATATTACAAAATGTATATCATGTACCCCGAATCCGTTAGTACGGAAGATTTTCTTTTTCAAATAAAATTCCTAGTATACGAAATAGTGGAAAAAATACTTTCTATAAATTTAAAATTACAAATTAGAATAAGACATGATATCATTTAAATTATAGGTTAAACACTTAATATTAAAAACAATATCATATTACTAAAAACACTACACTGAAGAGGGACTGATAATGCAGTGAGCAAACTAGTTATTGCCATTGCGTAATATAAAGGATATCTATAGTTTAAAATTAGAAAAATATTGATTCTTTTGGAGAAATTTGAGGGAGAAAATAATTTGCTATTATATATAGTTATTTACCACTTGAGTAGAGCCCTTAAATTTATTCTTTGACTTTGATTTGTTCAACTAGTGTCCCGGAAATAAGAATAACACTCCTAGAATTTGTGAAACAACATGAGCATTCCATAAAAAGTTTCGAACTCTATATAACTTTAATTGGAATGTCGTTGTATAATTATGCAAAAGATGAAAAAATTGGCTGCTTATGTTTGATAATAGGTCTAAAATAATCTTTAAGAATATATTTATGGGCAGTTCTTTTATGTTTGTGAAAAGTTAACAATTTTGTCTTTATGAAATATTAACAATTTTTAATTGTAAGAATTAACTAGAACTCACATTTGGAGGTACATTTTTTATAGTTTTTGTATAGGGTAAAATCCGTCCACACCAAGTGGATGTATCAAAGGATGGCACGTGGCGATCTTTGACATATCAGATTTGAGTCAGCAAGCGAGGGGCTTCGGGAAAGCATAATAACGCTCCGGAGGAGTAACTTGACAGCCACTACCGAAGATAGAAACTACGAAGGGTCCCGAGAAGTATATCAACTCACCGGTCAAATGTCGTCATTCAATGTGCAACCGTTACAAGAAACCCCAAGTCTTCTTCCGGTCTTAAATGTGCATTGTTGTCATTCATTGTCATAGCATTATATCCCTTTATTACCTTTGGCATTAATATTGGTAATGAAGAGGGCATGATTTGTGGATCATGCACCCCATAAATCTAGTATAAATAGTGTGCTCATCTCATTGTAAGGATCATCTGAAACATCATACAACAATACAAAACATTCACATTATTCTTAGCGTTTGCTCTTTCTTGCTTAATTCATTGAGGTTATAGTGGTTCACCGCCCGGAGACTCTAGCTCAAAGCTTCTCCAAGGTCCAGGCTACATATCTAGCTATGCTTTACTTTCATTTGTCTTGTTAATCATTACTTGCTATTTCATAATTTTGGTTACATTGATTCACATTTCCTTGACCTCGCGTACAAATTCAGCTATACCGATTTTTCGTGTAAGCAGTTTTTACTTGGTCTATTTTCAGTGTACGGTGTATTTTTTCGAGGTGCAATATCTTTACTAGGTTTGGTTTAGTTATAATAATGCCTGGTACAGTTTTTTAAGTTTTCATTTTTGGGATTTGAGTGGACTTTTCTACTGTTGCTTAACCCCTTTTTCGCTGTTTCCGTTAGTTTGTCAATCTGAATTAGTTAAATATTTATGAAGCATTTTTGATATGTTTAAAGGACTAAAACCGCTTACTTTTCCGAAATAGATTTAAAAATTATTTTAGACCTACCTCAATTATGACGGGACCATTTTGTCATTTTCCTATAACTACGTAAGACATAATATCATGATATGTTCAATTTATGCTCTTTGTAATAAGATTGTTCTAGCTTAGCCGCCTGAATTTTAATCATGTGAGCAAATTACAAAAGTTATAAATATGGTTGGGTTGTCATTCAACTTTGTCTCCTCTCTCCCTATTATAGTAAAAGCCGCCTTTTAGATAAAAATCCTTCAAAGCATTGTCGTTTTTCAAGTTTAAAGTTTGTCCTTTCTAAGAATGTTATTATGGGAAACACAATAATATGCTTGGAAGGCACAATTTCGGATAGAATTCTTATTGAAAATTTTCTGAAATCTTGCTTCAGAGAAGCTAAACTTATGCATCCAAATTATGGGAAGAGTGAACTCGGCTGGCTATATGAAACAAAAAAGACCATTGAAAGTATTCTACCTTTATCGGTGCTATATTGAATTAAATAATCTAACTCTATAAGTTAAGTTTTTTCCGGAGAATGGATATTCTATCTAATTTTAATTCAAAGTGTTTCAGTTTAATTAGACATGAAACTTAAAATTATTTTTAATCTTATAGTCTTTAATCAAATATTTGTATAATATACTAAAATGTTCTTTATTTTTTATTTTTATTTTCATTTTAATTTATTTGTCTTAGTTACTCTTTCAATAGTCAAAAGATATTTTCTTAGACCATAATTTTTTTCAAATACTTTCTAAATATTTTGAATTGTTAACTATTTTGATTTATAATATTTTTTATGTAATTTTTAAATATGTGATTTTTTAATTAAAAAAAATGAAGAGTCTATGTCCAAATTCATAATTAGTTTGACCATCAAGCCATTTAATTGATTTGGTCAACCCGTTGAAAATTGCAACCTTGATAGCCTTGATTAGTCAAAATTTCTGATGGTAGAGTTTAATACTTCACCCCTACGACATAGTGGGTGTGGCCAACGTGGACCCTACATATGACCATACGATTAAGTGACAACATTTTCAATGAAGATTTTCTTCATTCTTGACTGAAGACCAAAATGAACTCTCTCTTCCCTCCTAACAAAAACAAATATCAATGGCTTCACTTTTCTTTTCTTGTATGTACTACATTTTCAACCCTTTTTCTCCAACTATTCCTCCTCATTTTCCTTTACCCGTTCTTTGTTTTCTTGATTTCCTGTTTTTTTTTTTGTTTGTTTTTTTGAGAGCAAAGTGAGTTGTAAAGTGAGAATCTTGATATTTTTTTAATATGGGGATTTGCATTGGTAAACCTGTAAAGCTTGCTCATGCCTCTTCTAGCTTGTTGTCTGGTACAAATTCTCACATTCCCTTTAACTTTGTGTTTTCGTGTTTACCTCTAGTTTGTACAAAATTTGAATTGCTTCTGTAATATATTGAAATAATGGTCAAAAACGCACCTGAACTATTACTTTTTCACGAGTTTTACACGCCAACTATCAGTTGTTCCTTTTTCTTAAACTATGATCATCTATATATTAAAACGATGATAGTTCAGGTAAGGAAAAGGGAACAACTGATAGTTAGGGTGTGAAACTCGCGAATAAGTGATAGTTCATGTGTGTTTTTGATCATTAACTCTAATATGTTCAAGAGCCTATTTTCATGTCTTATGTCTAGAACAAGATTTATAATTCTTCAGAATATGTATATTAACTATTGAGAATAGGGAAGATGTAATAAATAGTTAGTCATCTCTGTGTATAAAAGTTTCCATTTTGATGTCTTTAAGTTCCATTTGAGTAAAAGAATACTGCTGAACTACCCAATTTGCTGTATGGTGATTTCAGTGTTTCCCTTCTAGGATTCCATCATCTTTTAGTAGTCTGAATTTAGTTGGCTGAAAAACAAATTACAGTGTGCTGTTCTCCTATTTGCTTCTTAACACTGCGTGCCATCCAATTATTTGAACAACCCTCACTATCTTTTTCAAAGTTCTGCTGATTCCCTACCAAAAAACCGGAATTAGCTATGGAAAATTTTTGTAGCTAAACAGAAAAATCCGTTGCTAATCCAATTTAGCAACGAATTATAAGAAAAACCTGTTAACTACGAGCAATTTAGCGACGAAGTTCGTAGCAAATTCCAGTTCTTTTTTGTAGTGATTGGCTACCAAGATTTTGGCAGCTTTGTGTAGTTTAGACTCGAGAGTGAATGTCTACTTTTTTTCCCCTTCACAATCACAAGTTCTGTTCCACATTGGAAACTCTAATCAAACGAAAATGATATCCTGCAATTTTTTTTACCAATTCTGTGTGTGTATTTGCATTTGATCTAGTTTGGTGTTGTTGAAGTAGACTCGTGGACTATAGTGAATTAAACTCGCGAATTTTACCTATTGCATCCCTTTCCAAATACGTAAGTGAGAGCAATGATATGTTATGGCAAAAAATTTACCTAAGTAATTCCTTTACGCTCTTCAAAGTGATCTTGCTCTTCAGTGTTTTACCATTGCTTTCGGTTGACTAAAAGCCAATTTTCTAGGTTGTGGAAAACCTGTTTAGCTGGTTATTTTCAACTGACCTGGTCCTCGAATAGAAGCATTGGCATGGATAAGATTCATAACATTGTGAAAGCATGTATGACTCGTGCCATGACTTGTTCGTCTTTTGTATTGAATATTACATAGCATTTCATATTTTGCAAGATGAGTTCTGTTTCCTATCTGCTTACTTATTATTCACACTTGTTATTTCAGATTCTAGAACAGGCCCTGGCAATGAGAGAAAGGAATCAAGTCATTCTTTTAGCCAAACACTCCAGGGTAGTTTCGGAAAGAATCTCAAGTCTTGCAAAAGTGATCTATCTGCCACCAGCAATCTCAAGTCCTTTACCTTCAATGACCTCAAAAATGCGACGAGGAATTTTCGAGCTGATAGTCTTCTTGGCGAGGGAGGATTTGGATATGTCTTCAAAGGATGGCTAGATGAAAATACGCTTGCGCCCTGCAAACCAGGAACAGGAATGATAGTGGCTGTCAAGAAACTTAAGCCGGAAAGCTTCCAGGGGCATAGAGAATGGCTTGTATGTTCATCATAATCCTTCGGAAAATATCTTTATCACGCTTTTCTCAGTGATAACTTTGTGTCCCTCATCAAATCTGCAGGCTGAGGTTAACTACTTAGGGCAGCTTCACCACGAAAATCTTGTGAGGTTGATTGGACATTGTGTAGAATCTGATAACAGGCTTCTTGTTTATGAGTATATGACCAAAGGAAGCTTGGAAAATCATCTATTCAGAAGTGAGTCAAGCTCTTCATTTGCAGAATTCTTTATAATCATTTTCCTTCATTGTTCTTGTCATCTACATAGGATTTTGTACACTTTATTAGTGTAGTAGTGCAGAACATTTTTCCTCAAGCATTGATAATACTAATATTCCAGAAGTAGTATTAGCAGTTCATTGCATCAAATGCTTGTACAACAAAGCCAACTCTATCTAAGCTGGACTCGAAAATCTTTTTCCAGCTTTTCTTCCCCGTTTGCTTTCGTTCTCATAGATTATAATTCTATTGTTTCTTGTGGAAAATAGCATTGCTTCATCCAGTGCTATGATGATACATTTGAAGTCAGTGCATAATATATTTTTTTCTGAAAGTTGCTGATCAAGACTAGTGGTCTTTCAATTTTTGTGCAGAAGGAGTTCAGCTTATGACTTGGGGTAAACGGATGCGTGTTGCAGTAGATGTTGCACGAGGGTTATCCTTCTTACACAGTCTGGATGCTAATGTGATCTACCGGGACCTCAAAGCTTCAAACATTCTACTTGATTCGGTACAATCTCTATGTCTGAGATATTGATTAGCATCAGAAAACTGTTTATCTCAATCATACCACCAACTTTAAAGTCACAAATAAAACTTTTTCATGAACTTCTGCAGGAGTTTAATGCGAAATTATCAGATTTTGGCCTGGCAAGAGATGGTCCTGATGGAGATAAAACTCATGTTTCAACCAGGGTCATAGGAACTCGGGGTTATGCTGCACCAGAATATGTCGCAACAGGTGTGTTTGTCAACTAATCCTTGTCCATTAAACTAGGGCAAGTTACACATTTTGCCGGTTGGCTAAAAACAATTACATTCGCTAGCCAAATATACAAAAAATATACAATATTATGTATAAAACATGTATATTTTATGTATATTATACATTAATATACAAAAATATTACATTTGCTGGCTATTATTTTGGTGAGCGGCTATTTATGTCAATTTCTTATTAAACTATTCGCCTTGTGATTTCTATGACTCGGACTTTTAACCATGTTGAACCCAGTCTGGATCTTGTATATCTTGTCTCAACTCAACCCACAATTATTTGTGACAGGTCACTTGACTTCAAAGAATGATGTTTACAGTTTCGGTGTTGTTCTACTGGAGCTGCTATCAGGAAGACGAGCTACAGGTGAGGAGAACCCAGGGGGGGCGGAGGAAACGTTGGTAGAATGGGCAAAACCTTTCCTAAGCGATAGCAGACGAGTACTGAGAATCATGGATACAAGGTTGGGAGGGCAGTATTCGAAGAAAGGTGCACAGGCTGCAGCGGCCCTCGCCTTACGGTGCCTTCATGTAGATCCAAAACTTAGGCCAACAATGGATGAGGTCTTAGCCACACTAGAGCTTTTGCCATCACCAAAGGACATTACTAGGGAGGCAAATAATGCACCGAATGACAAGATAAGTCATCCTCAAAAGAGAGATGTGTGACACATTCAAGATAGATGTAAATTTTCCACATTCTAGTATATTCTAAGGAAGATATATGTATATGTGGTCTCTTTCTTCTTTATTTGTTTGTTGTTTCCCTACCTGCTTATTTAGTGGTGAGGAGGACAAATATCAGTATACTGCTTGAGTGCAATATGTTAAATGTACATATTTAAAATCTTAATCTTATAATTAATACTCTATGTCTTGGTACTTATGTTAATTATGTCGTTTCAAAGAGAATGTCTTCTTCCTCAAAAAGGGAAAGCATACGTGAAATAATGATGTAAATACGTAGTTGCATCATAGTTAAAGTGTCCGAAGAAGGAAGCATCAAGTGTAACACAGAAGGGCCACCAGACGCAATTCTGGTAGGAGTTCATATGGTTTTTGTCTAAGGAATCACAAGGGAGACTTAATCTATCCTCAGGCTAAGGAACTACAGGAAATGACCAACATAGAAGCAGAAGCAATAGCAATAAGGGAGGCTTAGCACATTTTGCGGTAGATGGAATCTATCCGATAGCAATTGAGACTGACTCTCTTGTGATGAAACAGATCCTAAAAGGAAGCTGGAATATACCATGGCAACATCATCTTCATTGTAGAAGATATTCAGAAGTTCATGCAGCTTTGCCAGGTTGAGCTAAAACACATAGAGAGATAGAGGCTAATGCACTGACAGACTTGCTGGCAAACCAAGCTATTGAAATACATGGAAGACTAGTACAACATCAGTTTGCCGATTCGCCTGGAACTAGGCTATTTGGACAAACAACAATGCCCAACTTTAAGGATCAGATTCAAGAAGATTAAATGATGACATTGAGTACATACACAGGAGAGGAGCATGGCAGCAGGTTGCAAATCAGAATGAATATTATCAACTGAGTAAGTATAGGAGCTAGATTTTTATTTCTTTCATACCTTCTACTAGTTCCCTCTTTGGACATGATGTAGCTGTAACCACAGCAGATACACCTGTTATTTCCTCTGCTTTTATCTTTAATAAAAAAACACCATTAGGCAATATGCCTAATGGTCTGTTAATTTAAGAAAATTTTGTCATTTTTATGGCAATACTTAGGTTTTTTTTAATGCATTAAATCTACTTCTAAAAGGCAAAAGTTAATCTTCTCATCAAGCAAACAATAGGCGTTTTGATTGAACTGCTTTTGTCATTTGTTCAACAACCCTACTCAATGTCTAATTCAGGGTTGATTCTAGAGTTTAATTTATGATTTTGCAGAATATGTGGGGTAGCTTGTAGGAAATGTAGAGAACTTCTAGTGCTTATCATTTTTATTTTTATTTGTATGATATGCCTGAGACGATTTAAATAGGGAATATGATTAGTGAAGATTCATAGAGTTGACAACAATTTTTTGAGACTGAGACATATTAATTGTTATTATTCAGACCTCTTTATAACAACATTTCTCTATGGCCAAGCTTTCCTAGAAACCGACTTCCATATTATGCTATATTATATTTCTCTATAACAGTATCCCGCTATAGAAAAAATGTCCAGACAAACGAAACTGTAATAGAAAGGTTTGACTGTATGTGTGGTGGACTGGTGGCTATTGATAATAGGCATGCTTTTTTTAGGTGATGTATAAAAGTAAATAAGTTGACTGGGGCTATGGACACTTAATCGGACATATCCCAGTTCTTTCATTTGACTGGTGTTGTCCAATTTCGACAATGGTTTATCCTTACAAGTTGAAGATATTCGAAGACAACTTGGTTTGAAAACTATTTTGGCTGTTCATAATTTTTGAGAACACAAAAGGTGGGTTCCGTCATGGTTTACATTAATATAATATCTTATCATATTTCTTCATTTAAATTCAAACCAAATCGATATTATACCTTATGATGTATTTTTGTGGCTTCATATATTAACAAGTTTTTAAGTTGAAAGGGTGTGTTGAAGATATGCTATTAGGTTATATGACTAGTGGTTTGAGGTTCATCATGCTTTTAGTGAGCATTGGACTCCATATGCAATTGCACACACTGACACTGGTGTTTTGTTTTCCTCCTTTCCTTGCAGGAATTGTGTCTATACTGGAGTTTTATTGCAGTGGCTGTAATTTCTTGCTAGTTTTTTATTCATCTCGTTCATTATTCACGATCTTCCACTTTAAATGAAATTTAAGATCCTAAGGAAAAAAAATTAAGAAACAGATTTTCTCATCTTAATTACTAAAGGGCACGACAATCAACCTATCTTGGGGTGTACAAAGAAAACCGACAAATTCCACTAAACCGACAATCCGAATCAAACCGACAAAAAATTTCCGATTAAAGGTTTGGTTTGACTTGGTTTAGTATTGAGAGAAAAAAGACTCGACCATAAATGGTTTGGTTTGGTTTTATCTAAAAAAAGTCAAACCAAACCAAACCAACCCGACATTACATGTATACAATTTTTAAATATATTTTATACATAAAAAATTTATTTGTAATGTAAATTATATATATTTCCCAAAATTTCATAGTTTTTGTCTTTTAACATAATATTTCAGGTCATTTGCACGATTGCCCTGCAACGGCACCGATCTTTAATTTTTGCCCTCAAATTGGTGGTCTTTAATTTTTGTCCTTCGCTAAAAATCCCTTGGTTTCAGGTTCAAACCCCCACTCAGTCAAAAATAAAAATCGCAAGGTAGAATTTGGATTCTTAAGGCAGAGGTTTGCCTTTAGGCAATTTTTTTTTTTTTTTAATTTTTTTGTTAACTTAGTTGGAATTTTACAAACCTCCACCTCAAGGCCTAACTTTTTTCCGAATAGGCCTAATTTTGGGCAAAAGTTAGACTTATTCAGGCAAGGCAAACCTCTGCCTAAATAGGCCTAACTTTGTCCAAATAGGCCTAACTTTGCTACAAACTTCTGCCTTGCGATTTTTTTTAAAATATGACTATGCAGGGGTTCGAACCCAGAACCCATGAGTTTTAGGCGAAGGACAAAAATTAAAGATTTCAAATTTGAGGGGCAAAATTAAAGACCTGTGCCTTTGAAGGGCATTCCGCACAAAAAAAAATGTATTATTTCAAACTTGGTCCAATAAGTTTTATAGCTCATAGATGTTAGTAATTCAAATAAAGTCCAAACCAAAACCAAATTAATGTTAAAGCTAACAAAAGAAATTCAATACTAACACTAGCAATGACAATAATGTTCGATATCTATTCTTTAGTTTTGCATTTGTTTAGATAGTGAAAATACATAACTTAATTTTATTTTTTCATTTGTCATGTGATTAATACTTATTAGCCGTACTTATTTTAGCATGACTTGTAGTTTTAGATTATGATCATTTTTGCTATGGCTTATTAATTAGCAATATTTATTTTATGCGATTTTATTATTTTTTTTGTTGAATATTTCATCACTCATCTCACATTTTGTGTTGTTTATTAAAAAAATACCTTTATTATATAATTGTATCTTACTAGGACTAAAGAAATATTTGAAGTAAAAACTATATGTTATGTATGAAGAGGTTTCCGGAAAAAGGAAAAAAACCCGAAAAAATCGAGAAATCCGAGAAAATCCAAGGTCGAAAAACTCGACTTTTATTGGTTTGGTTTGTAGATTTAAAAATCTGACACAATTGATTTGATTTGGTATTTGACAAAATCGAACCAACCCGGTCCATGTACCCCCTCCCCCCACCAGACAATCCTACCAACTGCGCTCTTTTTTTTTCTTTCTTTTTTTTGGCTTTAGGCATTTAATATATGAAAACTTATTGGATAGTCCAATTCATGGCAGATGCGTTCACTATCGAAAGATTCTCCATTTCTAGAACTTGAACCCGAGAGCTCCATCCACACCCCGTTAATT
The DNA here is from genome assembly GCF_029784015.1 of Lycium ferocissimum. NCBI lineage: Eukaryota > Viridiplantae > Streptophyta > Magnoliopsida > Solanales > Solanaceae > Lycium > Lycium ferocissimum. Next base: position 62,984,786 of record NC_081348.1, on the reverse strand, counting down.
ATCCTTATTTATCCCCTAAGTTATCCTTAATTAGCAGCCTTAAATCAAGAATCTCCCCAAAATCAGGGATTTCCTATTAATGGCTAACAGTCATTAGCTAGCAATCAGGAGTTAATTAGGACTCTTTTCTTTGTATAAATTCATTGTAAATCCTACAGTTTGATCTTTGAAAAGTCATTACATTCTTTTACTTCAGATTATTCTGGTCTCTATCTCTTTATTCAACTTGGTATCAAGAGCCACGTTATTTTTGTTTTTTTTCTCTCCGAGTCAGAATTTTTTCCCCTTCTCCGGATAATTGGTTTGATTCTTCTCTAGAAAATCTGTTTGATTCCTTTTTTCAACTTCATTTTTTTCCCTTTTTGAATCAGCCTCGGGATGGATTCACGAGATACCTTGTCAACAAAATTGACAGACATAACTTTCTGATCCGGAAGTTCCATTTCAAAACTTTCATTAGAGGCAAACGCCTCCTTGGTATTCTAGATGGCTCAATGGTTGTACCCATAGAAGACAAAGAAAAAGAAGCTTGGGAGTCTGACAATGAAAAAATCATCACATGGCTTATCAATTCTGTCTCTATTGATATATCTATGGAACTGATATCTTTTGAGAAAGCATCATAAATGTGGAGTCATCTACATACCCTCGGTAACCAACAGAATTTGGCTAGAGAATTCAAATTGGAACGACTACTAGCATAATCGACACAAGGTGAGAAAAATGTTCGTTCTTTATATTCTGGATTACTCACATTATGGGCAGAGCAAGATCAAGTTTTTGCAGCCTCTATTCCTGCGACTGGCTTGAAGGATTTCCTGGCTACTATGAAGAGGACAAGGACTGTTCAATTTCTAATGAAACTCAGATCTGAGTTCGAGCCATTGCGTGCCAGTAGCCTTAACCGAGAAAAATCACCAATTTTGGATGTGGTAGTTTCTGAAGTCATTCACGAAGAAACCTGGTTGGGTTCTCAAGCTTCTATGGAGAATTCCATTTCCATGGACACTTCCATGGCTGCATATAGAAGTTCTTCCTTCTCAGACAACTCCAATAAGCCAGTTCAGTGCTATCATTGCAAGGAAACAGGGCATGTCATCTCTCATTGCAAAAGGTAGAATTATTGCAACTATTGTAAGAAGGATGGTCACATTATTCTAGAATTTCGTAAGAAATCTGGTCCAGGCAAATGCTCAACTCCTCATAAAGCATTTCAGGCGATGGCAAGAGATGTTGATACACAATGAACACCGGACACAAAGACAAATCAAGCACCAGCCTTGTTTGATCGCAACGATATTTATAAGACGGTACAAGAATCATTGGCGGCTGCTCTTCCTAATGCAATCTCTACAACTCTAACTGCTACGTACCCAGGTAAGAATAAAATTTCGGATTCAATGGTATGGAATAAAATTTCGGATTCAATGGTATGGCATATTGATTCCGCAGCATCTAACCACATGACAGGAAATCAAAAACTTTTTTCTGATTTATCTAAAACACGTTCTCCACATGAAATTGTTACTGCAAATAGTCATGTTTTATCTGCATCAGGCATTGGCTCCATTAAACCATTTTCAGAAGTTCTTTGTGTACCAAAACTTACTGCAAATCTTTTATCTGTCAGACAGTTTTTAGAACAGAATTTTATGGTTATTTTTTCTCCTAATGGTTGTGTTATTCAGAACATATTGACAGGGAAACGATAGCCAGTTGGTAGGTTGTTTCTTCTTCAATCTTCGTACACCAAACTTCAAGGTTTTCTTTCAGCTTCAAATAAAAATATCGAGTTTTCAAATAAAATGTGGAACTTGTGGCATCTCCGTTTAGGTCATCCATACGCTTCTCGTTTAAAATTCATGTTGAAATTTTGTAATTTGTTGGGTAAACGCTCACTGATTTTGCCCTCTACATTACCTTGTGAGAGTTGTGTAAGATTAAAGAGTCATAAGCTTCCATTTTAATAGAGCAATACTATTTATTCTACTCCTTTCGATTTAATTCATAGCGATGTTTGGGGACCTTCTCCAATTATATCTCATTCGGGGTACAAGTATTTTATCTTATTTAGTGATCATGCATCTCGTTAGACATGGGTTTTCTTTTTGAAACACAAATCTGAGGTACTAAACATTGTCAAAAAAATTTATAACATTATAGAAACGCAGTTTGAGAAAAAAATTAAGATTTTTTGTTCAGATTTGAGAGAGGAGTATGTCAATACAAACCTCACTAATTTTTTTTTTAAGAAAAAGGGATTATTCATCAACGTTCTTTCCCCTATACACCTGAACAAAATGGTGTGGCAGAGCGTAAGAATAGACATGTTGTAGAAACTGCTCTCTTCTTGATACTTCAAATATTCCAAAAACATTTTGGGCTGAAGCAATCCAAACATCTATTTATTGTAACACTCCGCAAATTCGGGTTAGGTATGAATATGTAAAACTATTAATAAGATGGTATTTTAGCTATATGAATCCATTCGAGATGAATTTGAGGGATAAGCAGTCATTTTGAAGTCAAACCAAATAGTAGAGTTCGTAAGAGTTCTCAAACTCGTCTAAATTGCGGTAGGTCTAACTTCTAAGCCAGTTTCTTAAAAATACGTTGGTAATTTGGGAAAACTTCCTCCATGAAAGTTATGGGTCTTTGAAATACCTTTCCAACGGCAGGTCATCTAGCTCCAACAGAGCTCTGTGCTAGGAGTTATACTCTTTTTACTGAACATCATCAGTACAGTGTAAAAATTAGGCGTGCGCGACGCCCTAGGCGTTTCCTTGGGCGGTGCCCCAGGCCAAGTTTCCAAGAAACTCAAAATTTAGACACCACCAAAATAGATACACTGTGCACATTTCCCTGGGAGACATCCCAGGCGACGCTCCAGGCCATTTTATGCCTGAAGTGATTTTTCCCGAATTTTATAAAAGTCTAACTTCGTTATATTGATTCTCACTTCGTTTTGACCGACTTTTTGAGAGGAAACAACCCTAAAATTTCCCCAAAAAATATAAGGCATGTTCTTGATTAATTCCCATCATTTCAACATCAATCTAATATCAAATTAACACTAGTTCATCCTTCAAATCATAGATTCTTGAAAACCGAAGAAAGAGAAGTTGAAGGAGACTTTGGGAAACTTCTTAAAGGTATGTTCTACAATTATTATTGAGGTTATTAAGAGGGATGGGACTAGTTTAAGGTATTATAAACAATTAGAATCCATGGGTGATTTATGGGGGATTCAAGAACATGTTTTTGGGCACAAAAGCCCTAGTTTTGCGATAAGGGTGGGAACTCTTCGAATTTGGTTAAAGTTCTAAATTTTGTCATTATTAACCTATTTTAGAGTGATTGTTGAACCTTGGAAATTCTATTGGTACCATTTTAGCAGGATTTGAGGTATGTCTCTTTTGAAAACCTTCTTTTGATGTATGTCTCTTTTTTTAAAAAAAAAAAAAAACATTTTTGACTATAAAGGTGATTTGTATGTCTCTTTTTGAACATACTCTTTCGAACGGTTTTGTGAACTCCTTGATTGTGGTTTCTGTGTGTGAGGAATAAGCCCACATTAAACCTTGTTTGGACTATATTATATATACATAGTCAAGATTGTATTCCTCTCTAAAGGATGATTAAAAAATTGAGATATAAAGCTTGGTGTTTGAATTTGAATTACCCCATAGGGGATGTTTAAACTTGATAATTGAAAAGCTTGACTATATCATGGGAATGCTCTATAATAGATTGTTTTGAACTTGAAACTTGTTTAAAGAAGTGAATTCGATATCTAAAAATTGAATGACTTGATGTACCCCTATAATGGAATGATGAACATGATCCTTAATGAATAAATTGACTATCATGATATGACTTGTGATTCGTCTTTCATGCCATGATTTGAGATTTGGCTCTATGCTATGATTATGAATTGGCTATTTTGCTATGATTCTCTATTGTTTGTGTTTGGCCTAGCTACTCAGGAGGAAGAGTAGTCACTATGGATCCTAGTGGGGTTAGCCTAGCCATTTCGGAGAAAGAGTGGTCATCGAGGGTTACATACCCCGATGTGGTATTTGTTTAACTATTCGGGAGGAAGGGTAGTCATCGTGGGTCAAATTGCCCCGGTGTGGTGCTTCTATGCGGTTTTGGGAACCTTAAATGGTCGTCCCTTCGTTATGTTGATTTGGGCCTGTATCGGCATGTGTTATACTTTAGTTGCCTGCGAGTGGCTTGTTGATGATCTTGAATTTATGATTGAAAGACTTAAATGCGATAAACGACATAACGAGTTGAAATTGATTTACTTCTTCTTTGAAGGTTTTCATTAATGGTGTTACTAAGTTTGGTGATTTATTCTATCTCTGAATTTAAACTGCTTTTATTGACACCGTTTCTTGATCCTTATTATATTATTTTGTTATATTAACTATTATTCCGGAGACACTCACTGAGTACCCAGTACTCAGGCATACCATTGTTGTTTTTGATGGTGTGTTAGGTATCGTTGAGGAGTAGGTTCATGATACGCCTTCAATCTTCAGTGAGCCCACTTGATTTTTCGTGGGGCACCATTCTATCTTTACCTTTTTTCGTATTTTAGTTTTCGGGTTGTGTCCCGATGAGTTAGACATTTATTCATTATCTTAGAAGCTCCATAGATAGCTATCATATTGTGGGTAGTGTGTAGGAGTCTTGTATGACTCGTTAGGGCATTTTTCCATGTTTATTAACTGAATACTTGATTTGATTTCTGCTGAATTATCTCTAGAAATGATTATGCTTTCATTCAATTATAGATGACTTGTTTTGCGTTCAGTAAGACAATTACTTAAGGGTAATGGTTAGGTGTACATTGATTACAATAAGGTGCTTTCGGTGTTATTCATAGCATCAGATGTTTGTTACGTCCAGGGTCGGGTTTGGGGTGTGACAATCTTGGTATCAGAGCCTAGGTTTAGATGTGTCCTAAGATCTGTCCATATCTGTAGAGTTGTGTCTAGTGGAGTCTTCCTTGTGCAGCCTGATCACCTGCATGATCGAAAGACTACCATGGCATTTATAAGTGTTTCTCATTCTTCTTTATTCTAGATTGTGCTATAGATCTTGAACTTCTTTTAGGATTATTCCGACGTGTTTGTTACTCATGCCTTGCAGAGATGGAATTAATTCGTTCTGCAGTTTCCAACCTAGTGAACAATGGTGCTACCAAGGGCATGTTGTTTGTGATGTACACTTTGATAGATGGAACAGAGTCGCTTGGAATTCTGTGTTTGGTGTTGGTGGTGATTGTAGGGTGTGATTGTTGATGTTTCGAGGTAAGTATTCTAACTATTTGCTATTTTGATGCATATTTGTTGATTGATTGGGGCTCAAATCTCTCTTATGTGACACCATATTTTGCCCTTGATTTTGGGGTGGAACCTGAAAAACTACGTGAACCCTTCTCTGTGGATACCCCGGCTGGTATTCCTGTTATGACCTCTAGAGTTTATAGTAATTGTGTGGTTGTAGTTAAGGGTCGTGAAACTACAGCTGACTTATTTGAACTAGAGATGATAGATTTTGATGTGATTATGGGGATGGATTGGTTAGCTGCCTGTTATGCTTGTAACGGTTCGCATTTACACGAGTGCATAAAAGCTACTACGAACTTGCTGGTGCTTTGCCGAAAGGACTAAGAGCTCTTATTCCGCAGTCTTTAGCACATAGCGATCGACGCGATCGATTCGGCGGTTCCGCTAATCTTCCTAGAAATTCCATTTTCGAACTTTGTTTTAAAAGATTCGCCACCTAATTTTTAAGAAATTAGGAAAATCGATGGTAAAGGGTTTATTCAAATATAGTGAAAAATCTTTCATAATCCAGAGTTCTAGATAAGGGTTCTGGTGATCCCCTAGGGAAGGTGTTAGCCACCCCAGTATTAAGGATCCGTATAATACGGTTGACCTTCGAGCTTCAATGTGTGATTATGTATAAATTGCTTATGTTTTGTTTAGTTTCCCGTATAAAAATACTGTTATGGCATATTATTTTGGCTTTAAAAAAGTTAAACAAATTTCCTTTAAGTAAGGGTACTTTGAGTTCGGATTTAAAATATCTGGATAAAATAGTTTGTCCTTTTACTTATAAGGATAGTACGCTAGGTATATCCCTATCTAAACTTGTTACACCTCGAAAATTTCTGATTTGTTGCCTTGTGGATAGGCTAATGTGAGCTTAAGGTGATTATGAAATCCTTACGAGATTTAGGAAGATATTAGATAACTTAAGGTGCATACCATAAGATTTTGAAGTTGTACGACTATGTGAAATTTAGTTCGTTGAAAGAAGTGAAATATAAGTCATGTTCGGAAAGGTTTTCGCTATGATTGAGCTAATGTTTATTTGGTGATGTCTTGAGAGGCTCACTACTAAAAAAAC
>NC_081348.1:62840892-62978260 GCF_029784015.1 Lycium ferocissimum | reverse complement strand
AAATGTCAATTTTTGCAATTTTCTCGGGATTTTTGAAATTTTATTTTCTTTATGGGTGCATCCTTGCTCCGTCTTTGACTCGAGAATTTTGAAAATTAAAATACGCGTCTTATGAGGTGAAAATTAGGTGTCATCAGTATTGAGCAAAATGCCGGAAATGATAGCAGTTGTTCGTTCTGTAATAGCTTTCAGACAGCTAGCCAGAGATGTAGCAACAGCAGGCTAAACAAAAGCAGCATCAGTGGCATGCAACTGAGCAAAATGCCGCAGCAATGGCATCAAAACCAAGAGAGAGCATCTTTCAGCCTAAATTAGCAGTTCATGGCAATAAACATAGCAACAGGATGGCAGAAATATTTCAAGGAATGCAGCAACCCATCAAGAAAACATAACATCAGCTTTCTCAAAGTGCAGCAACTGTTCTTGGAACCAGCAGAATAGTTCATATACAACAGCTAAATGACATAGTGCAACAGCTAATCAACCAAACAAGTGTAGTATGATGGCAGTTGCTACATCAAGTTACAGCAGGCAGAAATATTTCAAGGAATGCAGCAAACCCATCAAGAAAACATAACATCAGCTTTCTCAAAGTGCATTAAAGGCATAATGTTTGGCCTCAAAACTTGAAATGCAGCAGATCTGCTTTGAGTGCAGTAAGAACAAACAGCAGCAGTGGATCAAGTGCAACATTGTTCTTATTAATTCTACAACAACCTCAGGTGCAGTAAGTACATCACCTCCAAATGAGGTGCACTCAAGAATACAGCAGGTCATGGCAAACCACATAACAACAAAGAGAAGTAGCAACACTTCCCAGCTTCAAAGGTGGGACAGAAACTCAACTCAGGCAGGCTGTTACATTCCTCAAAACAACAGCTATTAATGACAACAATGTGCCTTAGAATAGGCAACTGCTTATTATAACCATGTGCAGTAGGGTCTCAAGTTAAGTAACATCTCAAGAACATTTGAGATGAAAAAGTCCCTCAAGTATTACAAAGAAAAAGAGAAGTGAAGGAATACTTAGGAGTCAATCCTTTGAAGTAGTTATCAGGAAGCAAAGACATCAAACAACATATTTCTGATGCCACGACAAGATCCAAAGATTTCTAGAACCTCGGCATGGCAGTCTATTGGAGGGGGGCTAAACCAATCCCAGAAGCATGCCTTGGTTTTCAGCCAACATAAGATAAACTACAAAGACAGTGAACAACACTTCTCAACTTCATAATTAAAGCAGAATGTAGACTCAAAATATAGCAGGCATTTGACCAATTAATTTGTTTGAAAGCTCAGCAGCTCACAGCAGCATCAGCAAGACGACAATTCAAGGAGATTTTGGGATGTAAACTCCCCAGGTCATGCAAAGAAAATAGGGGTGAAGAATGAGTATCAGAAGTGAGCAATTTGAATATCAAACACAAAAGCATTTCATTTGTTTGGAAGATTATGACAGCTTACCCAAGTTTAAACATATCACAGTTTCAGGAGTGGATGAAAACATACAAAGACTTTTCATATGACAGTTTCAGCTAACAAAATCTTGGATAACAAGTTATTGAGAATTTCTTATTTACTCAAAGTTGAGTCATTCTGTTCTTCAATTATCCAATCAGCCCACAAACAAATAGTTACAAACATTATCCTGGAACTAGCATAAAAAGAGGGCATTTAATCCTTAAAGACAAAAACATTACATGAGTTAGGACTGTCATGAAGTTTGTTGCAAAAATTAATACTAGTTACTAGGAAGGACATGGGGATGCTCAAACTCAGCATTCAGAATCAAATTCTCTTCACTTTGTCATTAACTCAACTCAATTTAACAAATGGTGAAGGATAGACAAATACAACTTATACAGATTTTAAAGAGTTGAAAGAGGGGATCATGCAAAGTTCAAGTTAAGACACCCTTTCATTCTCTCTTAAACAGCACTAGATTCATACTTATTCCTTTTATCTTTTCCAAAACCAGTTTTATCTTTTTGCACACAGAAACTGAAAATAGTTCAGTTTAATACTCATGCTTTACACACACACATAGCATAGATCTTATTTATCAAATGCACAGCAACAAACATATTCCTCTAACAGTGAAATAGAGTCAAACACAGAGGTATACTTCACAAGTTTGAGTCACATATGAACATCCTAGGACTGCCAGATATCCATATACATTTTACAGGACGTTTTAGACTGCTGAAACCTAAAACAACACCTAAAATCACCTTGAATCAACTAGATCAAATTCTGGTTTTAAAAGCTAATGTAATGCTGAGCCTACATCAACAGTTCTATTTCGTTTACCTATTATGTAATCTACCCTTTCTTTCCCTTTAACAGCACATAAGAGGTAAATTAGAAGAAGAAAATAAATGGAACCCATCAGAACAGTTTCACAAGATGACCAAGAGTGTTCAAAATGCAGAAACAAACATGTATTCTAGAGACAATTAGGTCTTAACCAGACCTTAGTGGAAGATGATTGGTTTGTTTAGAACATTTAATCAAGACAATAGGTTCTGATGGGTCACATATGAACATCCTAGGACTGCCAGATATCCATATACATTTTACAGGACGTTTTAGACTGCTGAAACCTAAAACAACACCTAAAATCACCTTGAATCAACTAGATCAAATTCTGGTTTTAAAAGCTAATGTAATGCTGAAAATACATAGGTTGAACTTTTAATTATAAACATAAGCCTACATCAACAGTTCTATTTCGTTTACCTATTATGTAATCTACCCCTTCTTTCCCTTTAACAGCACATAAGAGGTAAATTAGAAGAAGAAAATAAATGGAACCCATCAGAACAGTTTCACAAGATGACCAAGAGTGTTCAAAATGCAGAAACAAACATGTATTCTAGAGACAATTAGGTCTTAACCAGACCTTAGTGGAAGATGATTGGTTTGTTTAGAACATTTAATCAAGACAATAGATTTATAAGCTTAAAACAGATTTGAGGGGAGTAGGGGAAAACAGTGAAAACAACTACTGATTAAAAAAAAAATCATCTCAGGATCCCCACTAAACTATCTAGGTAAACAGCCAAACTGATCAATTTAATTAACTGAGACTATTCCAGTTCTTAAACCAGGATCCAGATAAAGAAAGAGGAGAGCCTCAACTTACTGTTACAACTGCTTAACTAAATACTCAAACATAAGAGAAAACAAACTAATTTAAACTCCTTTTTAAGCATGCTGGAATGTAGAAACTGGATATGTCTTTTGGAACAAACCTAAGCTATGCTTCAAACAATCAGAGACAATTTAAAATATCCAAACATACCAAACATTTTAGTTCATTAACTTATCAGAAGGGGCATACTACACCCTTTAAAAGAGTCCAACACTTAACAGGATTCATAAGAAAACTTCACTACTCAAAATGAGACTCAAACTAATCACATCTGAAAATATACACACTGTGTTCTCATAATGGAAGGCTTAGCTTGACAGCCAGGAAGTCAGGACATGCTGTTCTATACTTAATGTCTAGCATAATATAGCCATTAACGGGTTGTATTCCAACAGTTCAGTGTGAACTCAAACTAATGGGAGGCCCATTCAGATTTCACTAACTTAAAGGAGAACAACATTTAGCGAAAACATTTTTTCTGTCTACTCACATTTGGTTCAAAGAAATGCAAGTAGTGAAAAGGAAAAAGGGCAGACACTTTCCTAGATGAAAAAGAAAATTGGTTTACTTAAAACCACTAGGTTGAAATAGTTATTTGAAAATATTAAGCTTGATTCATTGGTGAAAATTACAAAAAGGGATAAGATAGGGACTGATGACTTCCAGATACCCTTTCCAAAACTTAAATTGATTTTCTTCCTCTTTTTCAAAATAGTGAACTAAACTTTATGTTAATCTAATATTACAAAATATAATCTTGTTACATCATTTCAAAAACTGAGATCCTATAGTACCATTAAAGAGAGAGACATAAAATTGTTCTACATCCAAGTTTGGATCAAACTGAACAGGAAAGAGACACTTTGAGGGTTCACACTTTTACTGCAAACATGGATAGCCATAGCAAGAGACAATATAACAGTCAAACAAAGCCGTAGTTTCAGCCTATAAAATACATTCAATTCTGTAAAAAGAAAAGACATTCACACTTACAAACAAGGGGCTGCTAGAAATCTCAAAAATAAGACTAGAACCTCAATATCTTTAGGAAACAATATTGATTGTTTGAATCACTTTAGACAAAATGAGATGAGGTTGTAAAGTTAGAACAAATCTGGAAGAGTTTAGCATTTAAGAGGTGGCCCAGCTGCACCAGGGAAAGAATAGAAGAAGCATCTGACTACTTCATGCACGCTCCACTTGGCTCGGGGGGATATAGCTCAGTTGGTAGAGCTCCGCTCTTGCAATTGGGTCGTTGCGATTACGGGTTGGATGTCTAATTGTCCAGGCGGTAATGATAGTGAGTTTAGCATTTAAGGGGCATACTTAGATGCAACACTTCTTGTAAACTATTTGGCTTCTACATTAATATTTAGAAATGACAGATTGGTTATTACTTAAGGAAACAACATGTGAAAACTGAGTTCAAACACTTCAATGTTTATACTAAAAGAAATAGAGAAAGGGCAAAAAAAAGGCTATTTAACTACTCACATTTTTGCACACCACAAGACTACATTTGTCATGTTAGTTAGCACGGCATTTCTTCATATAAGGCAAGAAAAATAACACATTCTGATTTCAAAATGGCTAGGTTACTACCTGACCTATCAGCAATTCAGGAAGAATAAATAGCAACAGCAAGTGCAGCAAACAACAGCAAGGTAACAATAATCTCATAAGAGCATCAATAGCAAGATAGGCCTCAAAGCTTGAGTAAAAGGCAGCAATAATGGCCTTTAAACTTAAGCAAAATGCAGCAGCCATTTTCTACTTCAAATCTGACCAAAATTCAGCTCAAAATACCACAACAACCAACTAATCATAACAGCTGCTCATCAATCATATAGCAGTAACAAGGTAACAACAAAACAATTCATCAGAAGATAGGAACAAGAGTACAGCAGTGATCTGCTGAATACAGAAGGCAGCAATGCCCTCAGAGCATAGCCTCTGCACTCATTGCATGTGGTATTTATACCTTCCAAGTGCAGTAAGTTCACAATCAAGAAAAAGGCAGCAGCCAAAAGAGAAACAACCCACAACAGGAGCTATTCAAGATGGATCAAATGTAGCAACCAAAATCAAGGAACAACTTAATCTCAAAATAAAAGAGCATAACAAGTGACAAGAACTACAGTAAAGCAGCAACAATAAAGAGCAGCAGCCTGCTCTCTAAAATTCCACCAGAAATTTAACTCATTTGACCTTCAAAGGGGCAGCAATTACTTACCTCAAAAGGGCAGTAATAACATTACCAACTTAAGTAGCTTATGAGGCATAACAGCTCAAAAATACGGCAGCCAAGGTATTAGGATGTGTAGCAGCAAATTCACTCCAAATGTGACTCATAAAACCAACAGCAAGCAGTAGCCACTTCCCTTCAAGTTTAGCAGCAACTGAAGGGCATTTGGGATTTTGAAAATCTCCAAGTCATGCAAAGAAAGAGGGGAATAAAGAATGGGTAACCCAAAGTGAACAAGTTTGAACATAGTATCAACACAAAGCAAACTCAGTTGTTTTGGGAAACTTAGTCAAGTTTTAACAAATAAGGACTGAAATTCAAGTTTTAAACATATAGATATGAACCTATTCTTTTAGTTTCAAACAACATAACTTAAATAACAAATTCAGTTGTTTTTAAAGAGAACTAGGGACTGAATCATTGACCATCTCATGACAGAACAAGCACTGACAACAACTGACTGAAGGGAAAGGAACCACAACACATCATTCATGAAGTTCCTCCACAGCATAAAGATGAAAAAGACAAGGTTCAGACCAACCCCTCCCCTTTAGGGATAGTTAAGCAACTAAAACCCAATTCCAAGAATTTGCACCATTACTAAACTTAATAAATCTCTATTATTTGAGGATCTTTACATCAAAACAAACAACCTTGGTTCCCATTCAAGTCAGTTAGCTACAACATCCATTCACAAATTTCAAACAGAAAAGACTGTCCAACTCTCCACTCTGAAATCAGAGTTTAAGAAAAAACACAGGAAGCAGTTGTGTAGGACTTGAGTAAACTTTAAAAGAGGCTTCAAACATGAAAATACAAACAACAACCCTCTATTTTTATTTTAACCATTTGAACATTCAAACAAAACTAGTTAGGGGGTAGCATGTTGAGGCTCTAAGACGCTGGTTAAATTTAATGGCAACTTTCAGAAATACATATGTAATCCCCTTAACTGTGAAGAGCACTTAACCTAGATGTATTTAATCTACTTGTAGAAGAAAATCATTCATGTCCTAATCCTAACTCCTATAAATATAATCCCAAACAAACATATGGTTTCCTTAGTTTGTTAATAGAATAGGAGAATCTTCATGATAAGAACTCAAATAAACTTCGACTAACAGCCAACTGATTTAAAGCAGCCCTAAGTGACCATTCAGAACTTCATGGTTTAACATCCCAGAAGAACATACAAACAAGGTTAAGTAAGCATCCACAACAAAGGCATATAGCTTCTTAGTTTTAAAACTAAATTTTTTCAAGGGGCTTATCCAAACCAAACTAGAACATAACACAGTAGTTTTTTTTTTTTTTTTACAGAATTAATAAACTCAGTCCTTATTTGATCATGTTTCAGTATTTTTGAATGCAGAACCAGCTAAATATTTCAGAGATCACATAAGCCAACAAACACTTCAGAAATCAATATTAGAATTATTTAGGAATAGAGATAGAGGTGGGGTGAGGTCAAACACATTTTAACTCTTAAGCTTATTAAGGGTTACTTTTCAAAAGGAAATGGGCTAAACTGAACTAAACTATTCTGGTTTGAAGCATGCTGTAGGTTCAAACTCAAGTTGATATCCAATTCTAAGCTAACATGTTCAGTAAAGCACAAGACAAATCCAAAATGTTTTAAGAACATTTCAAGGCCACTTCCCCCCAAAAGATGACAAGCTAGCTAGCAATGTGTTTCCAAATATGTTATCAAATATGGTAGAGATACTTCAAGTTTAATCAAGTAATCAAAGGACAAGTTAAACAGGAAAAGCCATGAACCATGATTAAAGAGAGACTTCTATTGCAGATTTAAACTAGGATGAACTTAACCAAATCCTGGACAAGTCATTCAAAACAAGATTAATCACCATTTTTACACCTAATGAACTTCAAGAGAACCAAGACTGAAAAGGGAAGCAGGGATTCTACTGAAAACAGCCAAAACCAATTCCTATGTTCATTCTTGCATCTCATAAACATAATCACATGAAATTCGACAATAGGAATTAAATATGGCAGAGAATCATCTCATGTTTGCGCACGCTAAATAAGAGAAATCACAAACATTCAAAACTCATAAAATCCAATAAGTTAACAAAATTGGAAAATAGAAACTACTGAAATAAAAGAGAAATTACTCCATGCCTTTCATATATAAGCAAATAGAAGCTAAACGTCTATAAAGCTATATTAAACCAAAGAGAAGCATAAACAAACCAGAACTGAAAGAAAATCTTAAAATGCTGAAATAGAAAAGAGAATTACCTTTTTGTAGAGCAGCAACGAGGGCGACGAGAGCTTAATGGTTACCTTTCACCTGAATCGATTTTCGACGAACGGAAATGACTTCCAAAAATTAAAGTACGAGCTCGAAATTCCTCGAAACTCCAGGCTTTTGCCGAGCTTCTAAGTGTTCGAACTCTTGAGGGTTGTCAAAAATGCCATTGTGGGTGTGAAAACCCATTGTGGCTATGTTCTACTCTGAAAAAATCCCCCCCAAAAATGAAGAGAAGGTTTTCTATTTATAGAACCCAAAATGAAGTATGACCGTTTACAAATTGAATTCAAAATCCCAAACTTACCAGAGAAGATAAGCAAAATCTGTTGCCAATTGAAAAGAAAAAAGTACAGTTACCGTTGAAATAAACTGAAATCATACGTTCACAGAGATTCATAGGGTTTTTTTTTTTTTTTTTTTTTTTGAAAATGAAAGTGAAGGGGTCGTTTTTGTTGATGTGTAAAAGAAAGGATTTTGGGCTGGGTCAGTCCCTTTTGGGCTGGACCCGAGTTTGCATAGGGCCAGAATTTGCATATATGCCCATATATACGTAATGTATATCATCAGTGTATACATGCGTATATATGTGGTATATATACGATATTTTAAGAAACTCTTAAATACCACAAATGTAAAATAAAAGTATTTTCATTTGTCTCAAATTATTTTAATTAAAACTAAGATATATTCCCCAAAACATAATTAAACTCTATTTTAATACTTAATTTACCCAAAATAAACTGCATATTACTTGATTAATTCAAATCCCTCGACTTTGACGGAGTAGAACACTAAATGATGACTAATTGTAAATGCTTAAAACTAATAACTCATAACTAACTATAAATACTCTTGTATTCTCTTGAAAATATGCTAAGAATGTAAAATGACATGCGGTTGTTCTTTTGCCTGTGTTTTGCCAAATGTAATGGAAAAATGACACCGGGTAATGTTGTAGAGTTGATTTGACTTGTAAAATGCATATTCTACTGCGTTTGTAATCCAGGGACTCTGAGTAATTGAGCAAAACTATCGAAGGTCAAAAATTAGGTGTCAGCAATGCTAATGTGAACTGCCATTATAAGTTAGTTCGATTTGCTTTCCCTGATGACCCGGTTATTGTGTGGAAGGGAGAAATTGCTAAGCTTAAGGGTAGGTTTATCTCGTATCTTAAGGCTAGTAAAATGATTTCGATGGGATGTATTTACCATCTAGTTGCTGTCAATGATAATCAAGCTGTAGTGCCAAAGTTTAAATCTGTCCCTATAGTTAATGCGTTCCCCGAAGTGTTTCTCGAAGATCTTCCAGGTATTCCTCCCGATAGAGTTATCGATTTTGGGATAGATGTTCTTCCCGAAACTCAACCAATCTCCATCCCACCTTATCGAATGGCTCAAGCAAAGCTAAGAGAATTGAAAGATCAATTGAAAGACTTGTTGGATAAGGGGTTTATTCGACCAAGTACCTCCCTTTGGGGTGCTCCGTCTTGTTTGTTAGAAAGAAGGATGATTCTCTTAGAATGTGTGCTGATTATCGTCAGCTAAATAAAGTGACTATCAAGAATAAATATACTTTGCCTAGGATAGATGACTTGCTCGACCAACTTTAGGGTGCTAAGTTCTTTTCTAAGATCGACTTTCGGTCTGAGTACCATCAGCTAAAAATAAAGGAGGAAGATATTCTGAAAACAAAGATTTCGTACTCAGTATGGACATTTTGAATTTTTGGTGATGTCCTTCGATCTAACGAATACCCCTGCTGTATTTATGGACCTGATGAACCGTGTGTTCAAGCCTTTTCTCGATTATTTCATAATTGTGTTTATTGATGATACTCTGGTATATTCGAAGAGTTGTAAGAAGCATGCAGGGAACTTGAGAATAACCTTGAAAACACTTGAGGAGAATAAGCTCTATGCTAAATTTTCTAAGTGTAAATTCTAGCTTAACTCTGTGGCATTCTTAGGTCATATAGTGTTTAGTGATGGTATAAAGGTTGATCCTCAGAAAATTTCGGTAGTAAAAGACTGGCCAAGACCCATGGGTGCGACGGATATTCGCAGTTTCTTGGGCTAAGCTGGTTATTATCAGAAGTTTTTGGAAGGTTTCTCATCTATAGATGCACCTCTGACGAGGTTGACTCATAAAATGGCTAAGTTCCAATAGTCGAAAGCCTATGAGAAGAGCTTTCAAGAGCTCAAGGCAAGATTGACGTCGGCTCCTATTTTAACTCTACCTTCAGGGTTCGGAGGCTACATAGTTTATTGTGATACTTCCAGAATTGGGTTGGGTTGTGTTTGATCACGGGGTAAGGTAATGAGCTGCCTTCCGCGGTTAAAGAAGCATGAAAAGAATTATCCAACTCATGATTTAAAATTAGCTGCTGTGGTGTTCGCATTAAAAATCTGGGGTTATTACTTGTGTGGGAACATTGTTATGTTTTCACCGATCACAAAAGCCTGCAGTAGCGAGAATTGAATCTCAGATAGAGAAGATGGTTAGAATTATTGAAAGATTACGACTTGAACATTTTGTATCATCCTGGTAAGGCGAATGTTGATGTTGATGCATTGAGCCGAAAATCTATGGGTACGTTATCGTATTTGCACGTTCGGCAGATGCCAATGGGCAGAGATATTCGGAGACTCGCTAGCTTTGGAGTCCGACTTGATGAAACCAAAGATGGGGAGTTAGTGGGAATCACACCCGTGCAATCTGATATTATGGAGAGAATCAATTCCAAACAATACAAAGATAGATTATTGGTGAAACTGTGAGATGGGGTGGAAAGGAGCGAGTACACTTCATTCACAATTGGGGTTGATGACGATGTCCCAAGACTACAGGGACGTCTATGTATTCTCGATGTTAATGGTTTGCAGCAAGAATTATTGGTGGTAGCGCATAGTTCTAGATATTCTGTGTATCCGGGATCCACCTAGATGTATAAATATTTAAAGCAAAAGTATTGGTGGAAGAGCATAAAATTTGACATCTCTAACTTTGTGGCTAAGTGTTTGAACTATCAATAGGTTAAGGCTAAACATCAAAGGCCTGGCTCAGAATATTGAAATTCCGCAATGGAGGTGGGAGGTCATTAGTATGGATTTTTTTGTGGGTTTACCCCGCACAAAGGCCAAGTTAGATTCGATTTGGGTGATAGTGGATAGACTCACAAAGTCTACCCATTTTCTTCCAAGATGCGGGTTGTATCTAAAGGAGATAGTTAGATTGCATGGGATTGACATCAAATTTATATCGCGGCACAAGCTCTTTCTGACGTTCCAAGAGGGTTTGGGAACTCGTGCAAACTTGAGTATGCCTTTCTTTCTCAAAGGGACGAGTAGGCAAAGATAACTATTCAGACTCTGAAAGAGATGTTGAGAGCGTGCACCATTGACTTTGTGTAACACCCCGTACCTTTAACCTAAGTTTTGACCATGATCATAGACTTAGAGAAGTAGATAAAGGATGTGAGATCGAATTTTTCTGTTCAGTTGTGAAATAGTGATTTACGCCCATGAACAGTAGACGTATTTCAGTTTACAGGGAAACCTCGCAAACTGGTACATTAAGGATTTAGCATTCTGGAGTCATAGGGTTAAATACCTTTTCGTTTTGCACCTGTATTTAAAAACATATTTGGAATTTGGGAAAGCTTCCTTGATGAAAGTTGTAGAGCATTGAAATACCTTTCCAGCGGTATATTATGGGGGTCAAACGGACATCTGTGCAAAGATGATTTTACTGAAGAGACGCAGTGCAGTCCATATGTCAAAATACTGACCGTATTTCAAAATACGGCCGTATTTCAAAATACCTTGTATTTAACTGGGATCTAATTTTCCAGAACATTGCATCGTCCATATCAGTTCTAATCATTATTTTTCATTCCTTCAGAAGCCCCTAGAACGACTTCACCACCCTCTTCCGTCATCAAGAACACCCAAGGTAAGCCTACTCCTAATTATTCCAAGTCAATTCTAATACATATCCTTGTAATCTAAACAAAAATCAGCATTCCTACACTAGGGTTTTCAAGAAAACCCATCTCAATCGGGAAATCTTCTTCAAAGCTCAAGTCTTTAATTCGAACGACTAAGGTATGTAGAGGTTACTATCTACGATGTGGGAACATCATTGTTTCTTCCATCTCGCCATAATCCATAAATTATGATTCTATACTAAAAAACTAGGATTTCTATACCATGCTCATGATAACCCTAGGTCCATGTATCGATGATCATATGCAATAAATTGTTGTAGTTCCATCATTGAGTTCTTAATATTTCTTTATGATTATTGAGAATCAGTCCGTAATCCATGAAACCATCTTGTATTCCATGGGTTCTTGCATGCATGTTTTAGCTAAAATGATTATTTCATGACCTACATGTCTACAAGTTTTCATGCAAATATTATGTAATTACTTTCATGCTATGATACAAGATACACAAATGCTAAATACAAGTTATTTCATGAAACCACGTTTACAAGTTATTTCATGATATCCATGTACAGACAAGTTATATTCATGAAAACCATAGCCCTGCCTTTTATGTTCATATTTTTGGGAGTTGCGTTAATTACGAAAGGCTTCGAAACGGAGAAGAACTACGTAGGGATGAGGATTATTCGCACCATGTTGGCTCTATAAGTTGAAGTTAAATCTCATGTCCGAGATGGTGTTCTATGGTAGGGCGCATCCCGTGTTTCACATTTCGACTCACCGAGGTTATATATGTACAAGCCTGATCCTTCGTCTACTTGGTTATTATCATATCTAGATTAAACATACCGGTATTGATCACGTCCACCTATTTTGCCCGGGGCTTTGCATTTTCATGATGCTGCAGTTCTGAGTACCTTTTCCCACCTACTCGTAAGCGAACCCTCAATTCAGGGTTTAGACATTGTCATTAAAGTTTTGCAACATATCTTATTGTCCCGCAAGTATATCCGGTCGGGATTCACGATTAGAGGATAAAGAATTTAGTTATATACGTAAGGTGTTTATGCAATCTTTACGATATGCTATATGATTTAAACAAGTATTTCAAAATTATTATGACATCTCATGTTTTTATAAAAGTTCAACAAAAAAAATATGTATGCCCTCGCTGATGATTGACTCCATGTGGTTCGCTAATGTATGTATACCAGCATTTCGTGACACTAAAGGGATAAATCTACCTCTTGTTGAGTTTACTCGGAATAAAGCAAGTATTCAAATGGCTCTTATGAAGCTCTTTATGGAAGGCGTTGAAATGGTTTGAACAGTAGAATAAGACATAAATCGGTTCAGAATCAAGAAGGTGAACTTTATTATGCAATGACTCAAGACAGCTCAGAGTCAACAGAAGTCGTATACGGACATGCGAAGTCACGAGCTAGAGTTAGCGGTAGGTGACAAGGTGTTCCGAAAGGTGTCACCAATGAAAGGAGTTATGCGGTTTGGTAGAAAGGGTAAGCTTAGCCCTCCTTTTATTGGAACTTACGAAATTTTGAGAAGAATTGGGAAAGTGGCTTATAAGTTGAAGTTATCATCTGAGATGGCTATGGTGCATCCTGTGTTTCACATTTCGATGTTGAGGTTGTACAATACAACGGTGTCTTGAATTATGAAGAGATTAAAATATCACGACCTATTTTGCCTAAGCCATCCGGGCACTTACCTTTCCCACCTCTGTAAGCGAACCCTCAACCATATAATAATTAAAGACATAATTAAATAATCAATCAAGCGGAAAAGAATAGATACGTAAGTCTTACGATAGCTATATTTACAAATGTCAAATAACAAAAAAATACCCCCGAGTGCAGAAGTCATGCCATCTAGGAATAAATACAAGTCACGTAAAAATACGTAAAAGTGTCTATGTTTTACGAATAAGAATAAGACATAAATGATAGAGAAGTCTTCAAAGCGACGAACGGTCGTGCTCGCAGAAGTCTCGATATATCAAAAGAAACGATCGGCCATGGGAGATGATCCAATATCACAATAGCGACAACGGTCGAATTATTCCAACGATCTTGGTAGGCATCGTGCAATGCAATGCAATAATGTATGAATGCAATGCGATGCTACGCAATACGCTCGTCTCGCAGGTAAAACGTCTAATCCCAGTATGCCCGAGTCTCGATATAAAATCGAATCCCGATATCACAAGTGCAACATCGCTCGACAAGCCATAATGCGGTAGATGTATGAATGCAATGCGTGCTATGAAATGTTGTGTACACGTGCCACCCGTCCTAGATCTTTGCCCAGAATTCTAAGTGTCGCCGTCTAGATCTTTGCCCTCCCGAGCTCCTTTGCCCACGGGGGTTCTCGGCCGGCACCCACTCTCGCGGGACCGCGAGTCCGTGCACTCGCCAATCAACGATTCCAGAACTAACATCGAATATCGGCCTCTCACGTCACTCAAGTAAAATCGAGCCCAGCTCATCAAGGTGTTGCATTAAATATCATCAGTATCTCAACAGCATATCATGAAAAATAGGAGTGCGTGCAATGCATGTATCATCATCAATAATCATGCTCAATATCACAAGTATCAATAATAGGTACGCCAACAATATATCCGAATTACAGGTACCAACAGTGGGTACGCCAACAATATATCTAAATCACAAGTACCAACAGTGGGTATGCCAACAACATTGAAATCAAGATGATAAAATAGAATCCAATATCTATCAACAACTCATGCTATCAAGCCAACACAATAGAATAATCAAATCACAACACAACGGGGTGGCTAGCTCCAAACACACAATAGGGCCCAACCTAAAGCAATATCCAACCCAACTTCATACCCGAAGGTTCACATGCTATCTCCGACAATATAATCTAAATATGTGCTTCGTTATACGAAGTCTCACCAAGGGTAAGCCATAACCTACCTGGATGGCTGAACCGCAACACTAACAACTCACTCCTCTGCCTTGCCTTTCCGCTGAACCTCAGAAAAAAAGTAGTCTAAGCATAATCGAAATCTAGATTAGAAATCATGAGGAATGATACTAATATTGCTACCATTCAATTTAGGTCAATTTTAACCCTAGAAATTGGGAAAACGGGCCCACAAGGGCAAAACGGGAAATTCGATAGCAATATATCAAATTAAGCACTAGGTGATCATAACCCAACCACTAATTGCTAAATTAACTCATAGATTTTTCCAATTTAGAATTTGAAGCAAAACCCCCAATTTGGGTATAAACACTAACTCTTTGATTCCGAAATTCAACACTAGAAATGGAATATATATGATTAACAAGCTTAGATTCATCAAGAACTAGCATAAACCCCATCAATTTCTTCATTAATAAGCCAAGAGAAAAATGTTCATCAAAACCCTCTTCCAACTTCCATTACTAAGGGATTATTAAAGGCAAGGTGGATCTATGATTATTAGGATTAAAGGAAGAGTAAAGAAATTAGGAAGATTTACTTCCAAGAATATTCCCAAAATATCTCCAAGAACAATCCTCGAAAGCTCTAATTTTGAAATGGAAATAAATAAGGGTCTAAAGGCTTTTACACTTCATTAATTATACACACTGCCCGTCACCCGCTTTAGCGGCACTAAGACCGCCGCAGCGGAGCCGCTTCAGCAGTCAAGCCTAAAATGCTTGAACCGCTCAGCGAAGAGGGTTCTTCCGGCAGACATTGCGTGTGCATCGGTGCCTTCAAGAAGCACCGTACACTAGAAAACTCACCCAAGTTTCACAATTTAATCCGATTTTTTGACTAATTGCCGAGGCCATTTACTCATATAGGCACACATAAAAGCACGCTGCGAACGCGCTTGTGGCCTCGGAATTCCCAACGGAGGTCTCATTGATCGAGTCAACCTCTGATACCTTAATTCCAATTTCCCAACCCACGTCCCAAAATCTATCCGAGTGCATTGGGAACCGAACCAGATATACACACAAGTTCTAAACGACCATTCAGACCTCTCGAAATTGATGGATTTTCAAAAAAGGTCCGTTTACCCAAAAGTCAACTTTGGGTCAACCATTTTTCACTTTAAGCTTATGTTTCACAAAAGTTGCCCGAATCCAGTCTAGACACCTTGGGAAGCGTGCCAACGGTCCCCTCGGGTCAAAATGAGCGAATCAATGCTCGGGAAAGGGTGAAAATACCGAAAAGACTATAATGACCAAATGGGTCGTTACATAAAATCAATGAAGGGTTATCTTATGAAGAAGAACCTGTACAAGTCTTGGATCGTCAAGTTAGGAGGTTGAGAACGAAAGATGTGGCTTCGGTTAAAGTCCTGTGGCGTAATCATAATACTGAAGAAACTACTTGGGAAGCTGAGGAGGACATGAAGAAAAGATATCCTTATTTGTTCCCTATTGCAGGTATGTGTTGAACCTTTCAGTTATTTAGTTCCTCAAAGAGTTTAGACCGGAGGTATAAACCCCTCACTCCTGTGTGTAGGCTTGAATGATCTGTTTGAGGTGTGGTAGTCTTATGTTACCTTGAAGGATAACTCACTTTGTAAAAGAACTTTAGAATTCTGGGAACATGAGGTCAGTGGAAAAAAAAAATCTTAGGCCATGACTTTCGTTCGGGGACGAATGATCCTAAGGGGGAGATAATGTATCACCCCGTAAATTCAGGTTAGGTATGAATGTGTAAAACTAGTAATAAGATGATATTTTAGCTATATGAATCTATTTAGGATGAATTTGGGGGATAAGCAATCATTTTGCAGTCAAACCGAATAGTGGAGTTCGTAAGAGTTCTCAAACTCGTCTAAATTGCGGTAGGTCTCACTTCTAAGCCAGTTTTGTCAAAATACGTTGGTAATTTGGGAAAATTTCCTTCATGAAACCTGTAGGCCTTTGAAATAGATTTCCAACGATAGGTTGCCCAGCTACAACAAAGCTCTGTGCTAGGAGTTATACCCTTTGTACTGAACATTGTTAGTGCAGTGTAAAAATTAGGCGTGCGCGGCGCCCCAGGCCAAGTTTCCAGGAAACTCAAAATTTTGACACCATCAAAATAGATATACTGTGCGTGTCGCCCTGGGCGATGCACCAGGCCATTTTATGCCCGAAGCGATTTTTCCCAAATTTTATAAAAACCTAACTTCGTTATATTCATTCCCACTTTGTTTTGGACGATCTTTTGGGAGGAAACAGCCCTAAAACTTCCCAAAAAACATATAAGATATGTTCTTGATCAATTATCATCATTTCAACATCAATCTAATATCAAATTAACACTAGTTCATCTTTCAAACTATAGATTCTTGAAAATCGAAGAAAGAGAAGTTAAAGGAGACTTTGGGAAACTTCTTAAAGGTATGTTCTACAATTCTTATTGAGGTTATTGAGAGGTATGGGACTAGTGTAAGGCATTAGAAATAATTAGAATCCATGGGTGATTCATGGGGGATTCAAGAACACATTTTTGGGCATAAAAAGCCCTAGTTTTGCCATAAGGGTGGGAACTCTTCGAATTTGGTTAAAGTTCTGAACTTTGTCATTATTAACCTATTGTAGAGTGATTGTTGAACCTTGAAAGTTCTGTTGGTACCATTTTAGCGGTATTTGAGGTATGTCTCTTATGAAAACCTTCTTTTGATGTATGTCTCTTTTAACAAAAATCCTTTTTGACTATAAAGGTGATTTGTATGTCTCTTTTTGAACATACTCTTTCGAAAGGTTTTATGAACTCCTTGGTTGTGGTTTGTGTGCGTGAGGGACAAGCCCACATTAAACCTTGTTTGTACTATATTATATATACATAGTTATGATTGTATTCCTCTGTAAAGGATGATTGAAAAATTAAGATATAAAGCTTGGTGTTTGAATTCGAATTACCCCATAAGGGATGTTTAAACTTGATAATTGAAAAGCTTGATTATCTCGTCGGAATGCTCTATAATAGATTATGGAACTTAAAACTTGTTTAAAGAAGTGAATTTGATATCTAAAAATTAAATGACTTGATGTACCCCTATAATGGGATGATGAACATGATCCTTAATGAATAAATTGACTGTCATGATATGACTTGTGATTCGGCTTCCATGCCATGATTTGAGATTCGACTCTATGCTATGATTATGAATTGGCTGTTTTGCTATGATTCTCCGTTGTTTGTGTTTGGCCTTGCTACTCGGGAGGAAGGGTAGTCACTATGGATCCTAGTGGGGTTAGCCTAACCATTCAGGAGGAAGAGTGGTCATCGAGGATTACATATCCCGATGTGGTATTTGCCTAACTATTCGAGAGGAAGGGTAGTCATCGTGGGTCAAATTGACCCGGTGTGGTGCTTCTATGCGGTTTAGGAAACCTTAAATGGTTGTCCCTTCGTTATGTTGATTTGGGCTTGTATCGGCATGTGTTATACTTTGGTTTCCTGCGAGTGGCTTGTTGATGATCTTGAATTCATGATTGAAAGACTTAAATGCGATAAACGACATAACGAGTTGAAATTGATTTATTTCTTCTTTAACGGTTTTCATTAATGGTGTTACTAAGTTTGGTGATTTATTCTATCTCTGAATTTAAACTGATTTTATTGACACCATTTTACTGATCCTTATTATATTATTTTGTTATATTAACTATTGTCCCATAGACAGTCACTGAGTACCCAGTACTCAGGCATCCATTGTTGTGTTGATGGTGTGTTAGGTATCGTTGAGGAGCAGGTTCATGATACGCCTACAACTTAAGAGAACTTGCTGCTTTCGAGACTATTCGATGAGCCCACATGATTGTTCGTGGGCACCATTCTATCTTTACTTTTTGAATTTTAGTTTTCGGGTTGCGTCCCGATAAGTTAGACATTTATTCATTATCTTAAAAGCTACATAGATAGTTATCAGATGGTGGGTAGTGTGTTGGAGTCTCGTATGACTCGTTGGGGCATTTTGCCACGTTTATTAACTGAATACTTGATTTGATTTCCGCTGAATTATCTCTAGAAATGATTATGCTTTCATTTAATTATAGATGACTTGTTTTGTGTTCAGTAAGACGACTACTTAACGGTAAGGGTTATGTGTACATTGATTACAATAAGGTGCTTCCAGTGTCGTTCATATCATTGGATGCCTGTTACATCAAGGGTCAGGTTTGGGGCGTGTTATCTTATAAATAGACAATCATCTTCAGCTTTGAAATAAAATTTCCCTTATTTTATTCTTTTCAAAAAATTGTCTGATTATTCGCATCTTAAAGTATTTGGTTATGTATATTTTGTTCTTCTTCCATTTCATGAATGTCATAAATGTCATAAATTATCTTCAAAAGCTGTTAAATGTATTTTTTTGGGATACAATGATATTCAAAAGGGGTATTTGTGTCATGATTCAACACATCATTTATTGAGAATTTCTCGACATGTTATCTTCTTTGGGAATTCTTTTAGTTCTGTCAACAAAGACTCACAATCTTCTACCTTATCCTTTTTGAAAAAGTTTTCTACTCGTGATTCTACCTGCCATAGCAACCTAGCCACTGGTCCATCGTCGTACTTGTCATCTGCCACAACAAGTACTACTTATGACTTTGATCCTTTTTTTGATAATGACACTATTTTGGTAAACACTAATCCTTTACCTCACCCACCTGACACACATAATGTTTCATTAAGCCCTAATAACCAACCTTCTCCTCGTCAAAATATCATTGATCCCGCTAGACGATCATCTCGTCATGCTCCTCCTCCGGATCGATATGGATACTCAACAGGTGAATATGGCCGATCTTATGCCTTACTAACAACCTTGAATTCTATAGCTGTACCAAATTCTTATATGCAGGCTAGTGATCAGAAGTGTTGGGAGGATGCAATGCATAAAGAATTAGTCGCCCTTGAGGAGAATGATACATGGGAGATGGTGGATAGACCAATAGATGCAACAATTATTGGAAGTAGATGGGTATACTCAATCAAAGTGAAAGTTGATGGATCCCTAGATCGATACAAGGCAAGATTAGTAGCTCAAGGATACAAGCAGGAATATGGAATCGACTATGATGAAACCTTTGATCCAGTTGCTAAGATGACGATAATACGTATATTGCTTGCTTTAGCGTCAATAAGAAGTTGGAAGCTAAGTTACATCAACTAGAAGTCAAGAATGCTTTCCTGCATGGAGACTTGCAAGAAGTGGTCTGCATAAATCCACCACCAAGTTACGAACATTCTAATCCAAATCAGATGTGTCGTCTTAAGAAATCTCTCTATGGATTAAAGCAGGCTTCTAGCTCTTAGTTTCAAAAATTTTGAACTACCATCTTGGGTGCTGGTTTTACTCAGAGCAGCTCAGATTATTCATTATTCTTACGCTGCTCTAGCTCAGGTATTACTATTATCCTCCTTTATGTAGATAACATGATTATCACGGGAAATGATGACGTTGGAATCTTTCATTTGAAGAAACTGTTACACTGCTCATTCAAGGTGAAAGACTTAGGAAAGTTAACATATTTTTTGGGTTTGGAGGTAAGTTATGGAAAAGAAGGCATTCGATTAAGTCAACAAAAATATGGAGAAAATCCGGTTCGGTTGGCCAATCTTATAGATCATAAGAAGGTTCATACTCAATGGAAGCAAATACGAAATACAAAAAAGATAAAGGAGAGATTTTTGGAGATCAGACTTTGTATAGACGTCTTGTTGGATCACTTATATATCTTACTATGAGTCGTCCTGATATCTCTTATGCAAAGATAGGTGAAAGCTTTCACAGAATGCAAAGCTTACTTTATTCACGAATCGTACAAGTATTTATACTAGAACAAAAAGATCGAAAAAACTAATGAATCCCTAATTCATAGAGAGATCCTTAAATCAAGGATTTCCTCTTAACTATTTTCCTAGAATAACTCCTAGTATCTTTTCCTAAAATACATCATATCACATATTTATAGGAGCATTATAATCAAATGCGGCTACCATTCACAAGAGCAGTTGTGATTAAATCGCCACCATTCAACACTCCCCCTCAAGTTGGCATGTACATGTCGAACATGCCTAACTTGTCGACAAAGGTCTCAAAGGTAGTTCGAAAAGACCTTTTGTGAAAATATCTCGCAACTTGTTCTTTTGTTGGTACAAAAGGGATACACACGCTTCCATCTTCAATCTTCTCTTTAATGAAGTGTCGTCCACTTCAACATGTTTTGTTCTCATGTTGAATCGGATTATGAGCAATGCTTATGGCGGCTTTTATTGTCGCAATACAACTTCATTGGTAGACTCTACAGGTCTTCTTAGTTCTTGCAATAATCTCTTGAGCCATAACATTTCACAAATTCCACGTGCCATGGATCGATACTTCAAATTTCGCCATACTTCGAGCCACCACGTTTTGCTTCTTACTTCTCCATGTCACTAAATTTCCCCATACAAATGTGCAATATCCGCATGTAGACCTTCTATCCGTAGATGAACCAAACCCGGTCCGCATCCGTATAAGCCTCAACACTTCTTTGCTCATTCTTTCGAAGAACAACCCTTTCCCAGGGAACTCTTTAGATACCTTAGATTCGATAAACGCCTTCTCGGTGTTCTTCTCGTGGAGAATGCATGAATTGACCGACTAGACTCACAGCTGAAAGGCGATATCGGGTCTAGTATGAGACAAGTAAATCAACTTGCCTACCAATCTCGATATCGTCCCTATCAATCAATTTTCCTTCCTTTGCAAACTTTACATTCGTCAATGGAGTTTCACCGGTCTACAACCACTCATTCCGTTTCTTTTAACGGATCAAGAACATACTTCCTTTGTGAGACTATAATTCCTTTCTTTGATCGTGCAACCTCCATGCCAAGAAAATACTTCTCAGGCCTAAGTCCTTTATCTCAAATTCGAGGCAAGACGTTCCTTCAAATTTTTTATTTCAACTACATCATCTCCCGCGAGGATGATATCATCGACGTACACTATAAGAACTGTTGTTTTTCCTTCTAGCGAATGTCGAGTAAACAATGTGTGATCTCGTCTTGTCTCGCACATACCCTTGCTTCTTCACGAATTGAGTAAATCTTTCGAACCAAGCCCGTGGAGATCGTTTGAGGCCATAAAGAGATTTTCTAAGTCTACATATCTTTGACTTGTACTTCTCTTCAAAACACGCGGGGGTTCCATATAGACTTCTTCCTCTAATTGCCCATTCAAGAAAGCATTCTTCACATCTAATCTTCAAGAGACCAATCAAGATTTACCACGATTGTCAAGAGAACTCTAATCGAGTTTAGCTTAGCCATCGGAGCAAACGTCTCGACATAGTCAATGCCATATGTTTGCGTAAATCCTTTGTTACTAAAGGGCCTTATACCTCTCCAAGGACCCGTCCGATTTGAATTTGGTGGTGAACACCCATTTGCGGCCAATCGGTTTTTTTCCTTTTGGTAGATCCACCAACTCCCACGTGTCATTTTTTTCAAGAGCTCGCATTTCCTCCAAAATAGCCTCCTTCCACTCGGGAACTCGTAGAGCATCCCGCACATTTTTTGGAATCTCCACACTAGAAAGTTGTGAAGTAAAGGTCAATAACTAGAGACA
This sequence comes from Lycium ferocissimum, assembly GCF_029784015.1. Lineage (NCBI taxonomy): Eukaryota > Viridiplantae > Streptophyta > Magnoliopsida > Solanales > Solanaceae > Lycium > Lycium ferocissimum. The sequence goes on along the minus strand of NC_081348.1, from coordinate 62,956,029 downwards.
ACTTTTTATAGGACACAAACATAGAAATAGGATATTTAGAGGGATTTCTAACACCTTTGCGTTTTGCAATAGGAAGATCCGTATCCGAGAAGGAATTAGAATTAGAATCGGTGGAAGATTACCTTGGATTCCGCAAGGTCCCGCGGAACCGATCCGTTGATAGTGTTGAGAATTTTCGGTCTTTTTGCCTTGAGTTCGGTTCCTTCTCGAATACACCCGTATTTCTTTGTTTGTTCTCTGTTTCCATTTTTAATTTTGTCATCCGAAGGCTCTACATGTTCATTATCGAGTTCTTATCATTTAAGTCACTGGGTCCCTATTATCTCTTGGATCACACATATTCATATCTTCTCCTATATCCCTCACATTAGCATTTATCGTAAAGTCTAGCTCCTTATTTGTTTGATGTCTAGTTTCCTCAATATCCCAAAAAGACGAATCTTCACCTACATGATACTCCCCCCGAAGATGAGTAGTAAAATAGAGTTGGGACTCAAAAAAGTTAGATCCATTGTGACAATTATCCTTCTAAAGACGTGGATCATAACACTTATATCCCTTTTGACTTGAGCATATCCTACAAAAACACACTTCCTAGCTCGCGTTCAAGTTTACTACGATTATGAGGATGAATATGAACAAACGTTGTACACCCAAAACCCTTCGATGGCGGATCTCAGCTAGTCTAGAACTAGGAAAACTCTCTCTCCGAATACATTAAAAGGTGTTCTAAATTTGAGAGGCGGATGGCATCCTATTAATAAGGTAAGTAGCGATCAAGAGAGCCTCTCCCCAAAGGTACCGTGGAGCTTTACTAGTAAACATTAAAGCCCTCGTTACCTCTAAAAGGTGCCTATTCTTCCTTTCGCGATGCCATTTTGTTGAGGTGTATCCGGACAAGAGCTTTGGTGTACTACCCCATTTTTTTCCGAAAAAACTTCCTAATTGTTCATTAAAAAATTCACGACCATTATCACTTCTAAAAATCTTGATTTTTTCATTAAATTGTGTTTCTACCATGACATAGAAAGTTTCAAACACATTTTTTACCTCCGTTTTGTCCTTCAATAAATAAACCCAACTCGCCTAGTATGATCGTCAATAAAAGTTACAAACCATCGCTTTCCGGACATTGTTGAAATCCTAGATGGTCCCCAAACATCACTATGAATCATCGTAAAAGGCTTTGAAGCCCGATACTTTTGAGAGGGAAAAAAGGATCGGTGATGCTTAGCCATTTCACGTAATTCACATCGGAACAAAGACGGATTTTTATTTCTAAATAGTTGAGGTAACAAATGTCTTAAATAATAAAAACTAGATGTCCAAGCCTATAGTGCCAAAGCATGACTTTATTCAAAACGAAGTAGAGTTCAAACAAATTGGATTCGATTGTAGTGAGTTGTTCCCATTCTCAAGAAAATAAAGACCTCCGCATTCTCTAGCACCGCCAATCGTCTTCCCCGAGACCTTGTCCCGAAATTCACACAAATCGAGTCAAAAATAGCACGACAATTAAGAGAACGGGTTAATTCTTCGACGAAACCAAAGTTGCAAGAAAGTTTTGGAACATGAAGGATATCATGAAGTGCGAGAGATGGTGATAATTTAATGCCTTTTCCAAAGAATTGCGGAGAAGGAACCATCGCCTATCTTGACTTTATTATTCCCCGCACAAGGAGTGTAAGTAGAGAAAAAATGGGAACTTCCGTCATGTGATCACTAGCTCCCGAATCTATGATCCAAAGATTTATTTGGTTAGATTTGGCACTAAGAAAAGCGGACGGTACAATACACCGTTTCAAAGAAAAGAACAAGAAGGATTAGAAGGATTTGGTGCACTAGGACAAAATTGTGAGATTGAAGGAGTTTGTGCGAATTTCAGCTTGTTCCTTTGTGAATGGAGATGTTTCGGAGAAGACATCGTCCCCGATCAAAACAAGTTTGGAAAGCCCGACCATGTTGATATTGAGAGCCACGATTATCAACTCCTTTCTTCTTCCGGTTTGGTGGTTTCCTATGAATCTTCCAACATGTTTCACGGGTGTGCCGTTGTTTTTTACAATGATCGCACCATGGCTTTTTCTTTTTGTCGTCTTCATTTTTCACATTAAAGAGTCAAGAGTCTATGGCGGGTTTTAGTTCAAGGTTAAAATCAAGTTTTAGCATAACTTTCCTCCTAGTTTCCTCTCTCCCAACTTCGTAAAAGGTTTCACGAAGCGAGGGCAAAGGGTTCTTTCCTAGATTCGTGACCTAACGTCGTCAAACTCTCTATTTAGTCCTCGCTAAAAAAAAGGTAAACTCTCTCATTTTCTTCCCTTTTTTTTCACACTATCCACCGGACACTCCCATTCATCATTGTAACACCGGTCTAATTCCCGCCACAGAGACACCATTTCATTATAATAAGCAAAGTGACTTCCTCCTCTCACCCCCGCTTAGCTTGCCATAGTTTAATTTTTTAACTCAAAAATTTGAGAGGCATTTTCTACATCGAATATGTCTCTCAATGCCTTCCCACACATCTTTAGCAAAGTGGGTAGAAAAAGATAAGGTTTACCTATGACCGGTTCCATGGAATTTATTAGCCAGTGCAATCACGAGCGAGTTCTCCGATCTCCAAGTTTTCAACTTTGGGTCTCCGACTTCCGGCTTTTTCGTCTCTTGGGCCGTATGTCCCAACTTTCCACGGCCATCGATTGCAAGCTTTACGACCGTGCCCATTCCGATAGTTCTTCCCGTTTAATCGATGAGAAGTTAATCGGAAGGGCATGTGAGAAGCATCGCCTCCTCGTGCCATCGATTTTCCGTTCTGAGAAGAACTTTTGTCTTCCGTCGATGTTCCAAGAACTGTTTTGCCCATATGGTTTTAGGGATAAAACTCCCACTCGATACCATGAAAGCTTTCACGTAATGCAAAGCTTACTTTTATTCACGAATCGTACAAAGATTTATACTAGAACAAAAAGATCGTAAAAAACTAATGAATCCCTAATTCATAGGAGATCCTTAAATCAAGGATTTCCTCTTAACTATTTTCCTAGAATAACTCCTAGTATCTTTTCCTAAAATACATCATATCACATATTTATGTGAGCGCATTATAATCAAATACGCACCATTCACAGAAAGCGTATTGTGATTAAATCGCCACCATTCAACAATAGGTGTTAAGTCAATTCGTTACCAAGCCTTACAAGATTCACTACTCAGCTTTGTTCAAGGTTATTAGATACATAAGAGTCATTGTGAATCGAAGTCTCTTATTTCCATCATCTTCATCACTGGACATGGTGGGATATGTGGATTGGGAAGGATGCCCTGATTCAAGACAATCCACTACAGGCTGGTGCATGATGCCAGGCTGGTGCATGATCTTTTGGAAATGCAAAAAACAGGCTCGAACATCGAAGTCATCCACAGAGGCAGAGTATAGAAGTATGTCTGATGCAAGCTCTGAAATCATTTGGCTACGAAGGATATTATCAGGACTTGGCATCACAATGGAAGGATCAACCACATTATATGGAGATAACACAAGTGCAATCTGAATAGCAACCAACCCCGTTCACCATGAAAATACCAAACACATAGATGTAGATTGTCACTACATCAGAGAACTGATTGAAGATCGGAGCATTAACCTGAAGTATATATCTTCTAAAGCTCAATTGGGGTCGATTTGTTTGCAAAGGCCATGTCAAGAAGTCGACACAATTTTCTTCTGTCCAAACTCCTGCTTTGTGATACATATCATTAGTTTGAGGGAGGGTGTTAATTATCCTTATTTATCAACCTAAGTTATCTTTAGTTAGCAGCCCTAAATCAGGAATCTCCCCAAAATCAGGGATTTCCTATTAATGGCTAACCGCCATTAGCTAGCAATCAGGAGTTAATTAGGCCTCCTTTCTTTGTATAAATTCCTTGTAAATCCTACAGTTTGATCACTGAAAAGTCATCACATTCTTTTACTTCAGATTATTCTGCTCTCTGTCTCTTTATTCAACTCCTATCCATAATGCTCAATTGCACTAAACAAGCGTCCTTTATTAAACACACAGCAACTTCTTGTGAAATGTATCTGCCAACATCTCCCTCTCCCCCCTAAAAAAGAGCCATTTCTCCCGAACTTGATTTCTAAGCACAAACTTTGTGTTGATAAACTGCTACACTATCATAGGCTCAGCCTTAGAATTAGAGTTACGCTTTACATAGTTGTAGCAAAAATTCTTGAAACAATTCCAACACTTCTACTAAGAATAATCTTTTTTAGTCCTAGTTGAACGTTTGAGTAAACCCTCTACAATTTTTCCCTCTTCCTTTCATCCATTACTCTCAGCTCCTCCCACAAGGGTCAAGCCCAAAAAGCATGGCAAGTCATATGCCTAGGCCAATTCTGGCAAGGAAGAATTTCTTCTGATATCGCTCAAAAAGAAAATAAAAAAAATTCCCTCTGACATGATTTCTTTTCTTTCTTTTTATTTTTACGGGCTGGTCGACAGGGTATAATGAAAAAACTAATTTTTCATAAGAGGCATTTCTTTTTTTTGAGGGAGCTAATAATCTGTAAAAATTGTGCACGTACATACCAATTATACAAACTGCATATGGGACAAGGAAAACGATAATTCTCCTTAGTGGATCTTCTTTTTTTGTTTTTGTTTTTGAGGGTGCTGAAAAGCTGTATGCATACAATTGTCAAAAGCGTTTACCAGTTATACAAACTGCATATTGATAGGAATAAAAGTCCTACGCATAATGAAACAAATGGTAAATCCTAATATGGTCATTGGCTCATTGGGAGAAAAAAGTCCCGCTACAAAGAACAGACCAAAAAACAGAAAAAAAGAACAAAACGGGGAAAGAAAGGAAGAAAGAAAGAAGTTGCAAAGATTTATACGAGTAGTGGCCCGAAGCAAAAGCTAATGCCATTGCAGTTCATGGTAGTAATACTACCTATCTTGCATTTCCTCTTCAGTTTTCCATACTACATCCTCTAGGCTAGTTGACAGATTCTTGTAAAACTGCATGAATGATGTACAACAAAATGATCAAACAATGAATAAAACTGAATTAATGTCAAAATACAGATCATTCAGGATTGATTATTAGCTAAAAGAGGCAACGAAAAAGAGAAGAATGCAAAAACTATCAGAATTCAAAAATCAACAAGGCACTGATGAATTTCCGGTTATGTAATACACAGCAAAAACCTATGCCTTCTGGAAATTATGAAGTAGAAAATAAGTATATAGATTGTAATGATACAAGCATGATCTTTTTATTTAGCTAAACATCCATTAGTTCTTCCATGTGTCTTTAAGATAGTCCTTCCTTCCCCTCCTCCCACTTTCCCATGGTTCTTGATTGTTTTCTAAACATATCTGTACTCTTCTTTTATCTGGGACAAAGGATAACAATGTCACGTTCATTTCCAAGGAGTGACTTTTCTCCCTAATCTTAAAACATGCATATAACCTCTTATCTCTGTTGCTATCTTGTGTCAAACAGTAACTCCAGGATTAGGTTGCTCAATCACGAGTAATCAGCTTGTGACTGTGCAAGACTTTTGCCTATCAAAACCTACTAATATCTACACATTTCAGCATTGTCATTTAGATAACTTTTGCGGCAGTTAGGTGAATATGGTACCTTGTGGAATTCCAAAGTATCTCCTTTTGCCTTTCGCACTTCAACCATATGAAGAGAAGGGGCAACTTGAAATACCTAAATTCAAGACCAAACAATTGTCATAAGTACTGATGGTAATCCTCATCACAAAACGAAAAAGGTAATAATAAAATAAGATAAAAATAGATGACCAATGATGCACATTGAACATACCTCAGTGGCAACATTAAGGTTTCCTTTTCTTCCAGCTTTAACATTTTCAAGTCTCATCTGAAGTATAAGAGTAGAATGACAATTATTTTAATTTATTAGGATTCTACATGCCAAATGAAATGCATGCTTGAAATTCATCACTACCTTGTAGTTCTTTTTGTGAACATCAAAACCGAGGGGCTTTGCAGCTTCTTCAATCTTACTGATTATTTCATTGGCCGAGCATTTAGATGTGAACCTTGTTTCTCTCTTAAATCCCTGCGAACGATGGAATCAAAACATCTGTTAATTGAGGAATATTATAGTAATACACACATCATAAATGTTTCCGACAAGGTGGAGTACCAATTTAGAAATTGTTATCATCCTCTACCGAAGAATCACTAATATAGAGATTAGAGACCATATATCTTTCCCATTTCCCAACACATTGTGCATAGCAGAACACTCACTCAGTAAAACAAAGACACCACCTCTGACCCAAAAAAATAGACAGTTGTACCCGCGCAGTTATTTAAGAGTAGTGTTTGAATATATTGTTGTATTGAGATGGTAGCGTGAAAAAGTGGAACTTACTCTTGGTAAGATGTCAAATCAAGTGTGAAATAATAGAGTATTATTAGTTCATATTGTTGGAGAGAAAAATGGTCATACAGGAAAAGAGACCAAGTTTATTGGAGTAGATTAATAAAGAAAGGTCAGTGTTATTCAGACAGAGGGAGTAAAATGAACTTAGGAATTCATTTTCTTTAAGTAATCCTTTTAAACTTATTCTGCTTTTAATTAGTGTATCTGCATCCTCGCTCGTATGGAAAAACTTGGCTGCAAATCAAAAACTGAGAATTCTGGATAATAATTCCCTCCTGACAGGAATGTTGTTACGTTGACATTCTAAAAGCCTTTTGCGGCATAGACAGCGAAATTCAACACAAAGGAGAAAGGGATGGAAGATAGGTTGTGTATGCATGCAATATTGCCGCAGCATTTTGAAGCATCTAGCGTTTTCGACAACTAAACTTGATGAATTAAGCAGGTTAGCGCAACTCAGGGCATTCAGACTCATGTCTGCCAGAAGTCATCTATTATTTTATGTAAATGCGAAGAGGCTGCTTTTACTACAACAAATTGATTCTTTACTTCTTTCCCATTTTTATATTTTGGATTTTGATCTTAGAACAGGCTGTAGAGTGCTTGGAAATGAACAAAGAATTATCCAACGCTTACCAAGTGACCATAAGTTTTTTGGCATTCACATGAATTTCATTAAAGCATGTCCTACTGAGAAAGTATAATTATACACGATGCAACTCCAGGCACAAACACCATGCTTATCAACCAGAAATTCCAAAACATGCAAGAGAAGTAACAGACAAAAATGGAAGTTCATCGTCGGTCACCTGCTGTTCCTCGAAGAGATTCCCAAGGTTGAGTCCTTTTGACATTGAAATCAACTCGAATGCGTTCATGGGTGTTGGCTGCTCTTCCTTTTTCTCTGTTACATGATATTCCTGTTGTTGCGTCAAGGAAAAGAGAACCATGTGAGGATGATTTTATACAATAATCAATTCTTTCCTCTGAATTCAATGCAAAATTACACATTCCAGTTTGCTCACTTCAGAATCCTTGAAGACAGCTTCAACATCATCCAGGTTGGCATCTTCTTTCTCATTAAAAACAGGAGGTTTATAATCTTTCTTGAACCATTCGTCCTCCAGAATTTCTGCAACGGTAATACGCTAAGAGAAAAAAAAAGATGTTGTCTTTTTAGTTGCAAGCTAACATCCGATATTGTATTCAGAAATACAGTATACTTACTGTCATAGGGTTTGGATCCAAGATGCGAGTAATTAACTTCATAGCGCCAAAAGACATCCAAGGTGGACAACTAAATTCAGCAGAAGAGATCTGCACAGACCGTGATAGACATTCATGAAATTAATAAGAAAAACAAAAGCAGATTGACTCCATAATGAATTGATAACAAATGCTCACTTTTTTATACAGGTTCATAAGATTAGAGTCATCAAAAGGCAAGTAACCTGCAAGCAATACAAAGAGTATGACTCCACATGACCACAGGTCCGCCGTTGTACCGTCATATCCATGATCATTGAGTACCTAAAAGGAAGAATCTCATTTTCTAGACCAAGAGAAAAATAAGAAAAAAGGGTGCACATGACAGGGAGACCTTTTTTTCTTTGTGAGAAGTGAACAAGAAGAGACTTATTAAACCAATTTCATCATACCTCAGGAGCAACATAGTTAGGAGTTCCACATGTGGTATGGAGTAAACCATCATCCTGGAAATTTGGACTTAAATAAGAATCATATCTGATTACAAAATGAAGGTTAACTATCACCTAAATGAAAGACATATATTGCAGTACTACAGCTGCTTGAAACTAGCATGAGTTGTCTAGCTAAAAAGGAAAAAAGAAAGTCCATATCCAATAATTCTCAAAGCAGTTAAAGTGAACAACTAATCAGCAGTCAATCACAAATTAATGGCATTGTCTCTAGCCCCACGCATCGTTGCTTCCACAAAATTTACCGAAAAATGATGTTTAGACTAGTGAACATCAAAGGAAGAAGCGCACACAAATAGATTTCAGTTAAAAATATGCTGGCTTGTTTCTATAGTGACAATTACTGGATTTGCATTTTTAAAACTCCGATCACTTGGAGATCTGTGGCCTCAGCTTGAGGGGAGAGGGAAGGAGTCATCACTACCACATTTCTCAAACACAAAAATGTACTCAAGGCAATCAGTAACGGATGTTAAGACTTTAGACATTGGTAAACAATTGAAGATTTTCTACATTAATTTTGACAACCACAAAGTAAAAAGCGTCGTATCAACACATATGTTAAAGAGTTTGAGAATGTATAATCAGAAAGTTACCCTGACTTGCTGGGACAGAGCACTCAATCCAAAATCAGAAACCTTGAGGTGTCCAGAGGCATGCAACAGTAAATTCTCAGGCTGCATCACGAAAAAATGCCAAAATAAAGGTAAGACTACAAAGTCGGGAAAGCTTTAAGGCAAACTAGAACAGAAATTACCAACTAACATGCTGCAAAAGTAACACTACCTCACCTTTAGATCTCTATGGTAGACTCCCCTGCTATGACAATAATCAACAGCATTAATAAGCTGATGGAAATATTTCCTTGCTTCTTTTTCGTGCATCCGTCCATGATTTACCTGAACGTCAATAAACAGGTAACATCTTAATGACATGGTAAGTCGTCAGAAGAAAAATTAAGTGAAAAATAGGTTTGAATAGCTTCAGAAGGACACATGAAACCTAAATTTGCAATCAGTGAGATACAAATTCATGCTCTCTGGTCAAATTCTTTATCTCCAAAGCTATGTGGAACGAATAAATTAGAAGAAAGGAAGAATCGTCCTTACAATTTTGTCAAAGAGCTCTCCACCTGTTACGAACTCCAGAACAATGAATATCTTTGTCTTGCTAGCCAACACCTGCAGACAAACGAGAAGGATGTGGATTTAAAAAGTGTAGCAAATGAATCCCAGCCATCACCATAATCCATAATCACATCTTCTCTATAGTAGGTTAAAACTCCAACATATAAAATATTCAAAACATAAGCTGTTCGTCAACAGATTTAATGTACCAGGTAAGCATTTACTATATGACATCCGAAAAGGTCTTTTACCAAAATTTAGACATTTAGAGGGAGTGAAACGTACATGTCACTTTCCACAAATTGGGAATTCTCAATTCCAGAAATTTCAACTTAAACTTTTCTAGTCCTCTGATTTTTCAAGATTTTGATGGTGTATTTCATACAGAGTGTAACTGATAAGCCACGTATATTTCATACTTATTCAAGGAGGAAGAAGCAAAGAAATATAGAAATCCAGGAGGATTGAGCAGTTACTTAATAAGTTACTGAAAGTTATCTGCTAGGCAGTTTCTTACAGTTACTAGAAGTTATATGTTCCTATCATAAATGTAGTTTAGTAGTTATGGGTCATCCTATTATATAAATAATGCATCTTAGTAATGTAGGATGGTATGGTAACTATCTATTGTATGCAGACAGATTGTTCTAAGAGATATGAGATGCTTGTGTCTCTCTATTATTAAAATATCAGAATAACTTCTCTTTATTTATCCATTTCTGAACCTCTGTTGCTATTATTGGTATCAGAGCAGTAAGATCTGCCATGGTTAACACACGGACCAACGCTTCAACCAGCGAACCCATCATGTCGACTAATGATCAGATCGGTCAACAATTGACCACTATAGCAGCGAAATTGGAAGCCATAGATGCTTTGGCTGCAGATGTTGCTGCATTAAAAGCGCAAAAACAGTCAGAATCAGCAAGGAAAATCTAAAGTTTTACCGGAAGAGGGTGAGGTCGATAGCACTTGGAGGCATCCAGAGACTTATCGGCGTTCGCACACAAAGATGGAATTTCCGAAGTATGAGGGAGGAGATCCTCGAGGTTGGATTCTGAAAGCAGAAAAGTATTTTCAATATTATCAAACACCTGATGATTGCAAGGTTGATGTGGCTTCAATGTCTTTGGAAGGAGATGCATTGGATCTTTTTTGCTTGGATCAACAGCGAAAGAACCATTTATTACTGGGATGAGTTGGTGAAAGTTATGCAAGAAAATTATGGACCCGCTGAATTTCAAAATCCAGATGAGCATTTGTGTAGTATCCAACAGACTGGATCGGTGTTTGAGTATAGGCAGGAATTTGCAAAACGAGCAGCACGTGTGCAAAATTGGCCAGAACACTGTTTGCTTGGAGTTTTCCTTAGTGGGCTCAAAGAAGACCTTCGTGTGGACGTTAGGATTCACAAGCCTCGATCTGTATATAAGGCAATGAGTCTGGCTTTAGAATATGAAGGAAAACTGGGACCAAATCGGTCCAGTAAGGTTACCGCTTGGCCTTCTGTATCAAGACCTTCATCAATTGGGACTTCCTCTCCAGCGGCTCGAGAATCGTTTAATTTTCAATCATCCCGCCAACCAGTTACACGTCCTTTCCAACAACCATCACTTCCAAACACTCGCCAATTGAATTCTGAACAACAAATTCGGCGAGAAAAAGGCCTATGCTACCGTTGTGGAGACAAGTTTAGCCCTGGTCATCGTTGCAAACCTGGGACTTTTGCACATTTGGAGTTACTGGAAGAGGAGAACGATGTGCAAAATGTTGAAGGTAAACAGAATGACGACATACCCCCAACTGATTTGGCAGAAATCTCCTTTCATGCAATTTTGGGCAAAGAATCTGCTTCAACTTTGAAACTTCAGGGCACTCTTTGTGGGCGTAAAGTGCTGATGTTGGTTGACAGCGGCTCTACGCATAATTTTGTGGCTGAAGAACTTGTCGCGGAACTTGGATTGGCAGTCCAGCATGTTCCCACCTTCGGTGTCCAAATTGGAAATCGTGACATTATCAAATGCAATCGAATTTGCAAGGACTTGTCAGTCGAATTTCCTCAGTTGGTCATCACACAAGATTTTTTCCCTTTTCTCATTGGTGGAGCAGACATTGTGTTGGGCATAAAATGGTTGGCTTCCTTAAACACAATACAAGCTAATTGGAATGAGATGTTTCTAATCTTCCAATTAGATGGAAAAATTACAAGTTGCAAGGAGTTGCTCGTAAAACACTCGCAACAGCATCCTTTCAATCCTTGGTGGCCACAACCGAATATTCAGGTGACATCCCTACTTCGCATATGATACAACAACTCCTTAATGAGTTTAATGATGTCTTTTCAGAACCCAATTCCTGCCCCTTTTCGTCAATTCACTCATTCTATCCCTTTGCTTCCAAATTCAAAACCCCTAATTTACGTCCATATCGGTATCCTTTCTCCCAAAAAACTGAAATTGAAAAACAAGTCTCTATTCTGTTGCAATCTGGTTTTATTCGTCCAAGTTCCAGTCCATTTGCGAGTCCAGTCCTGTTAGTTAAGAAAAAGATGGTAGCTGGCGTATGTGTGTCGATTACCGTAGCCTTAATCAGATCACCATCCCAGATAAATACCCTATACCCAACATCGATGAACTACTTGACGAACTCCATGGGTCAACCATATTTTCTAAGATAGACTTGCGTTCTGGATACCACCAAATTCGTGTCAATCCTTCCGATATTTCTAAAACTGCTTTTCGCACTCATTCTGGCCATTATGAGTATGTTGTCATGCCTTTTGGTTTGACTAATGCTCCGTCCACATTTCAAGCCGCCATGAATGATCTTTTCCGCCCCCACTTGCGCAAATTCATCCTTGTCTTCTTTGATGATATTCTAGTCTACAGTCCTAACTCCCAGCAACATTATGAGCATCTTCGGACAACCCTTAGCCTTTTGTCTAGCCATTCTTACTATGCCAATCCCAAGAAATGTTTATTTGACCAACCACAAATCGGGTTTCTGGGTCATACAGTATCAAGTGACGGTGTGGGGGTTGATCCTGAAAAGGTTGCTGCTGTCTTGGAATGGCCGTTACCTAAATCTATAAAGGAGCTACGTGGGTTTTTGGGTTTAACCGGGTATTACCGACGCTTTGTGCGTCATTATGGCATGCTGGCTCGTCCTTTGACTGACTTGACTAAGAAGGATGCATTTCATTGGACTGATGATGCTACTGATGCTTTCCACCAGTTAAAGGAAGCTTTGATTTCAGTTCCTGTTTTATGTCTTCCAGATTTTACTCAACCTTTTACGGTGGAATGTGATGCTTCTACAACAGGAATTGGTGCCATTTTGTTACAGAAGGATCATCCCATCGCATACTTCAGCAAAGGCTTGTCTTTTTCTAACAGAATCAAATCCGCCTATGACAGGGAACTCTTAGCCTTGGTGTTGGCTTTACAGAAATGGAAACATTATTTATTGGGGCATCATTTTTTTGTGAAAACTGATCATTATAGTCTGAAATTCTTATTGGATCAGCGGATTACCACAGCCGAACAACAACGCCTTTTGTTGAAGCTTCTGCCTTTTGACTTCACTATCATTCATAAGCCTGGGCGTGAAAATATAGGAGCAGATGCTCTTTCTCGCAGGCCACATTCTGCCAGTCTTTTGGCTTTGGTGGTTCCTATTTCCATGGATTTCGGAAATTTGCAAGCCAAGTTGCAATCAGATCCTTATACAAAGGAACTTCTTTTACAGAAGCTTGATGATCCCACTTCTCTACCGGACTTTCAGATATCATCTAATCTTTTATACTACAAGTCCCGACTGGTCATTCCTGATGATTCTTTTCTTAAAGCTAAGATATTAGCTGAGGTTCATGATTCTCATGTTGGAGGACATGGTGGTTTCTTAAAAACTCTTAAACGGGTTTCCGAGAGTTTTTATTGGCCCCATTTGAAGAAAGATGTCAAGCACTATGTCCAACATTGTTTGATATGCCAAAAAAATAAGTATCAGACACTTGCTCCAGCCGGTCTTCTACAACCTCTTCCTATTCCCGAGCGCGTTTGGGAAGATATTTCACTAGATTTCATTGTCGGCCTTCCAAAATCTGGTGGATTTGATTCAGTATTGGTGGTAGTGGATCGTTTCAGTAAATACAGTCATTTCATTGGCTTATCTCACCCATTTACTGCTAAATCTGTTGCTGGCCTCTTTTGCAAGGAAATTATCCGGCATCATGGCATCCCACGTTCAATTTTGTCTGATCGTGATGTTGTTTTCCTTAGTGCTTTTTGGCAGGAGCTCTTTCGCCTCAGTAATACTCGCCTTCGCATGGGCACTTCCTATCATCCTCAATCTGATGGCCAAACTGAGGTTGTCAATCGTTGTTTAGAGGCATACTTGCGCTGCTTTGCTCATGACCAGCCTCGCCAATGGAGTAAGTTTCTTGCTTGGGCTGAATATTCCTTCAATACCGGGTTTCACACATCTACCGGTTATTCTCCATTCAAGATTGTGTATGGACGTGATCCCCCGCCGCTGCATCCTTATCATCGTGGCGACACCAATATTGCTGACCTTGAAGAACAGATGTTGACTAGAGATGCTATGCTGAAACTTATGAAGGACAACCTTCTGAAAGCCCAATCTAGGATGAAAGCACAGGCTGATTCTAAGCGCAGAGATCTCTCTTTTAATGTTGGCGATGCTGTCCTTTTACGTCTTCAGCCATATCGCCAAAAGTCCTTGGCCAACCGTCCATTTCAGAAACTGTCCCCTCGTTTCTTTGGCCCTTACAAAGTCATTCGTAAAGTGGGACCTGTATCCTATGAGCTTGAACTTCCAGCCAGTTCCAAAATCCATCCGATCTTCCATGTTTCTCTCTTAAGGCCTGCCCTTGGTTCTGAAATTCCTTCCCAGCCGCCGGAACTACCATTAAATGATGAGGGCGAGCTCATTCTCTCCCTGCACAGGTGCTAGATCATCGTTGGAGACCACCAACAGCCCATCCTCAACTTGAGTTGCTGATTCAATGGGTTAGTCGACCTCTCGAAGAAGCTAGCTGGGAAAATTATGACTTGTTAGCTGCCCAGTTTCCAGATTTTCGCCTTGAGGACAAGTCGTCTTTCCAGGAGGGGTGTACTGATAAGCCACGTATATTTCATACTTATTCAAGGAGGAAGAAGCAAAGAAATATAGAAATCCAGGAGGATTGAGCAGTTACTTAATAAGTTACTGAAAGTTATCTGCTAGGCAGTTTCTTACAGTTACTAGAAGTTATATGTTCCTATCATAAATGTAGTTTAGTAGTTATGGGTCATCCTATTATATAAATAATGCATCTTAGTAATGTAGGATGGTATGGTAACTATCTATTGTATGCAGACAGATTGTTCTAAGAGATATGAGATGCTTGTGTCTCTCTATTATTAAAATATCAGAATAACTTCTCTTTATTTATCCATTTCTGAACCTCTGTTGCTATTAGTAACTCTCAAAAACTTGGAAAGTACCATGAGTAGATCAAGAAGATTAACTAACTACTCCAGTATATTAGCCAATTCCACGGCAGTACATGGATACCAGCAAAATATCTGCATGTAGATATAGGGTTATGTTAAAAGGCCAGAATCTGTCTTAACTCTCTCCAACTTCAGTAGGTTAAATGCTGATGACCATTGGAACTTATATGAGGTAAAATGGTATAAGACTGGATCTATAAAATATAATTGAACAAATAATAAGCAGAACAAACCATTAGTAATATGTAACGCAAAGAACCATCAAAATACAACAAAGCTTAAAAAAGATAGGTACCACAATCTAGCATAAGTACAAATGTTTGTTCAACAAGATAGGCACAGAGAAGCTCAGCTACTACATATATTTTAACCTTTGCTCCAAAAGCCTTGAATCTGCTCAATTTTGGAAAGGGCACATGAAAAACTCAACGAGACCACATTGATACTAGCTAATCGTATTAACAAATCAACTAGTTTGTTCTGTGCAATAGACTTTATCTTGTCCTAAAGTAAGTTATAAATTCTCTAAAGAAAATGCTTAAGCTTTTGTTTATTGCTAGGCAGCGTTGATCAAACTATCCCTTTGGTAGTGTGAATTAAAGATGTCTTGCTGAAAAATTGTTGAGGTGAAGATTTGAAGTGAGATTTTCAAGTACATACACATTGACATAGAGAGAGGACAAACCTCGTATAACTGAACGACATGTGGATGTCTGATTAACTTCATTGTAGCTATCTCCCGCTTTATCTGTGAATTTATTAACAAGAGTTATAAGAGGTTAACATCCCCACAAAAAAACTTAAAACTGTAGAAGAATAAGAAATGCATAACTCAACAACCAAGTAAAATGTCGAAGAGACATTATTCACACAGTTTTTCTGTAATCTATGTTTCCGAAATAATTGGTAGGTGGATAACACCAGACAATAGAAAGCATAACGGATAGATATTTTGAAGATTGACCTGCTCAGCCATTTTGTGCTTAAGGACCTTATCCTTATCAAGAATCTTGATTGCTACAGGATCACCTGTCTCTGAATTCCTTGCAAACTTAACTTTAGCAAATGTTCCCTCACCAATTGTCCTTCCCATTTCATATTTACCAACTCTGCGCTTGATTTTTGCTTGATTCATTACTGAGATACTGGCACAATCCTTTAAAAAGTGCAGTCGTAATCCTTCTTAATGAACCTTTTACTGCACAATGATTAAAACATCAGTAAGACATATGAGTTCCCAACATAAAAAACTTGTCTTTACATTCGTTCTGTGCAGTCACAGAGTTTACAAAAAATAACATAAAATTGATATTCTAACACAACTTGGCTAACTGCACCATAAAAAGACACCCCAACTAGCAACTTGCTGATGGAATTTATGAAGGATTTTATTCTAAAAGGAACTTTCCATCATAAACATTTTCTCCACAATTAAAGAAAAACACAAGTATTGTTTATTTAGTTCTGTTATTTGTTTAAGGAGAAGGGGCAAGAATCAAGGCAACAACATCATTTAATTAAAGAGGTCAATTATAATAGTATTACACTTGAAGGAAATGATTAAAGAAAGTGACACTGAATTAAAAACAAACAATTATTGAATAATCAATGACCATTAAAACATTTGCCTCGGTATGTGTGCGTGTGTGAGAGAGAGAGAGAGAGAGACTAGTTAAACCTTATAGCAGCTAATCATCAACAAATCCCAGCAAAATGCAGCTAATTAAACTATAGTACAAGATTTGTAATAATACAAGCTTAAGTTCTATCACTTCAAGAACTATATTCCAGAAACAAATGCAAAGAGCATAAGCTAGTTATCTACAAACTTCAAACAAAAATCAGCTTGCTTAAGAATTTGCATTAAAAATACAAACTTTCTTGATAAAATAAGAGAGAAGCAACAAAAGGGGCCAAATTTTGAAGTCCAATTAACAAATAGCAACAAGAAAAATGACCCTTGAGAACCAAGAAATGTAGAAAACCTCAAAAAGAATGAAAGATCTCAAATTAATATGATTCAAAATCCTAAATTCACTAAAAGGACAGCCCGGTGCACTAAACCCCCGCTATGCGCAAGGGCCGGAAAGGCAAGGGTCTGTTCACTATTTCAAGAAAATCCAAAAAGGCAAATTTCCTAAATATAGCATATTTGAATCTTCCCAACAAATTCCAAAGCCAAATAAAGGAAAGAAAAATACATACTTTGAGCTGAAATTTTAAAATGGGTGTTGGCCTAAGATAAAGATGAAGATACAAAGGAACAAGAAAGTCTTGTTGGGTCAAAAAGATTGGTTACAGCAGCTTATAATTCTCAATAATTTGGACAAAAATATGGTAAGTGGCATCCAAATCTTGAAATTCTAGCTTTGGGAAATGTAGCTGTAAATTGTAATATTCTCCCCAACAAACAAACATTTAAAAAAAATAAAAAAGAACAAATAGTTTACCTCTTTCAATGGAATCTCTAAGGTGGTTTTTTTTGTACCACAACCGCAAACAGTGCGAAAAATTGTAGTAGTAATATTGAGTACTCTTTTTGACCTTTTATAACTGGAGAAATTTATTTTGTAGTTTATAAAAAGACCGACAGTACATTTAATCGAACTTTATATCTATGCGTACGGAAAATTTGTATTGATCTATTATGGCTTATACTTTGGTTGTTAGTTCCTCTTCCTGTGTCAAATTATATGACACACTTTTCTTTTTAATCGATCTAAAAAAAAAAAGCACATTTCTTTCTTTCGTAATAATTTAACTTTAAATTTTACATTTTATGCTTAACAAGATGATTTATAACCATACAAATATCTTTAGTCTGTTTTAGACCACAAGATTTAAAAATCTTCTTTTATTTCTTAAATACTGTCCAATCAAATTACATCACATAAATTGGAACAAATGGAGTAATTGTTATGGTTGGTAGGTCATCGTGTGAGTTTGATCCATGCACTGGCCCTTAAACTTGTTCATAGTTTTTAACCGATAAAACACTTTTTACAATCAACAAAAAATATCAAGTGTGTGCATTTCAAAAACACACACGTGACATATCATTTTTTGCAAGTTTCTAGTTCAGGTGTTTGCGTTTCTTACCTGAATTATCACCAACTATTTATCAAAACACACCTCAAAGTTGACTAGATCAAGTATTTGAATACAATCAATAAAAAAAGCGCGTGGCAGCTTAATTTGCCCATAAAATTTCTTCCACATGACAACTCACTCATTAATTTTGTGGTGTATTTTGATAAATAATTGATGATAGTTCAGGTAGGAATTGCAAACACCTGATAGTTCGGATAGAAAGCTCGCAAAAATAATAATATTTGAAATGTGTTTTTTACCATTATCTCTTACAAGAATATAAAAAAGAATATAAGAAGAACTCGCTGAAGAAGACATTGAATTGAAATTTATATCTATGCGTAAGGAAAATCTGCATTGATGTATCATGCCTTATATTTTGGTTGTTATGGTAGGTCCGTTACGTTTGTGTGAGTTTGATCCATGCGTTGTTCGTTTTTATATATTTACTTGTCTCTCGCCATAATTCATAATGCACGTATATCATTTGGGTCTTTTTGTAGGGTATAAGAATACTACAATACTTAATAGGGTGTATTAGTAATGTTGAGATTAATAATATATGGATTAATTATTCAATATTTGGTTTGGTGTATTAAGGGTAGTTCTGTCTTTAACCGTGCTTATCATGTATGAATATTCCTTGTATTGCAAATGTCATGGTTTGCTATATATAACTAATACATATATTAAAGGTGGATTAACTAACTAGTTGTTGGAGGCCCGCAAACTCAAAATATAAAAATAATAATTTTTTGTGCGGATTGTCCTTCATACGGACCGGTCTTTAATTTTTGCCCCTCAAATCTGGTCTTTAACTTTTGCCCCTCAAATATGGTCTTTAACTTTTGCCCATGTTTCTCACTTAATGAAAAATTTTGGGTCAAAGCACCCTTATTCGTTAGTCGTTAAAACCGAGTTCCGAGTTTGATCCCCGGATAGTCAAAAAAAAAAAAAAAAAAAAAATCGCAAGGCCAAAGATAAATAAAGTTATCAGGCATAAGTTATGTAGTAGCTAATTCGTTCGGCATAAGTTTATAGAAACTTTGCCTTATCCGCATTAGTTCTATAGAAATGAAGTTATGCCGGATAACTTAATTCCTACAGAACTTATGCCGGACAAGGCAAAGTTTCTATGTAACATTTAAAAAAATTCATTAGATTATGACATAGATTAACATTGAGCAAACATAAAACATGTGTGTCGAACAATAAATAGTAGCATAAAGAAATGCAAAATAAATACATTTTGGGTTATTTCTTAATATTAAAATAGTTTGGGTCATAGAGATAGATTTAGTCATTTCGTCATGGGTGCAAATATATAGGAGTATATTACTACATAAATATAACACTTACATAATTTTAGATATATAATCCTATCTCTTGCTCTATATTTTTAAAGGAGAGGTACACAAAAAGTCATGGCATCCGCCAATTTAGCAAATATACAATGAAAAGGCTTGAATTCTTCTTAGAGTATGGCTGCAACTTTAAAAAATAAAAAATAAATGGTCCGTGAAAATCTAGAATTTATGGAAATTGGGAAGAAAAAAAAATATGTGCATGTAGTAGAGTAATATGTGGGACCCTAAGCAAACTTTTGGAAAGAATTCAATTGTTTGTTGCTCTTTTGACACCACCTTTGTTGCCTTTTTATAATTGCCATCAACCTTTCAAAATTTTACCAAAACACATACATGGTAGCCATGTAAATAAAGGCCAAAACAAGGACAAAAACAAAAGTTCTAAAGATGTGAGGACTACAACACTCATGGATCTTCACTTATATGATATTATACAGCTATACATAGATTGAAAAACACTACCAAAACAAGGGACTAGTATTACGGAAGAGGGTCATATTGCCCATGTACTCTTCAAAAAGAGTTATAGTATTTGTTTTTGATACATTTGCTCTTACCATCCTCCTTTGGGCTCAAATTTGCCCCTGTACTGTTAATTTCCCTTATTTTCTCCCAAAGTAAATCTATCAAATTAAACCCGACCTACCCCAAAATAAATGGACCCACTTGCAAAATAAACACAATTGCCATTACAACTGTATGACATCCGAGAATTTATAGGCTGGAACTCCGACAACCATCTCGGCCACGACACCTAAGTGCCCATATGTCCGCCGGATAACCCTGTTAATAACGAAAAGTAACGTTCAGGGTAAATTTGAGCCCAAAATAGGATGGTAAGGGTAAATGTATCAAAAAATATAAGGAATGACAAATATAACTTTTTTTTTTAAGAGTACAAGGGCAAATATGACCAATTTTCTGTTAGTAATATAAAACCTAATATATATCATTTTCTCTAATATATTCTACCAAATGATCCCTTATAGATATGTTATTTATGGATTTTGCTAACTTACTACATAATTGTCCCCACTTTTTGGATTTAAATATCCCTGCCACCTCATTACACTAAGAAATTTCATGGACATTTTGGTTTTTCACCAAAATTTCCCAACTTCGATTTCTACTATTCTCAAATCCCATCTTCGATTCTCATAGTCAACCTCACGTCAAAACTTCTTCCACTGCTAATTGATGCTTTTCTTCATAATTTAACAATTGTAGCTGAAAAACCAAACGTTTTATTTTGAGATCTTCAAGAAAAAAATCAACATTTATTCATTTAGACATTGATGAATCTGGCATCGGTTTTAGAGTTAATATCCTTTGGAAGTTTAGTTTTTGGATTTAGTATTAAGCTTCTTGTGAAGGAGGAGAAGTTAAATATGATTAAGTTGGGTTTGCCAAGAAATTTATACCCTAGAATGGAAAGATAATTGATTAAATAGCTGCAACAATTTCAATTTAAGAACTCATTTATGGGTCATTTGGCAGCTGGTTTGGAGGTAATCAATTATGCAGGTGTTAAATTTTGCATAAATAATACCGCGTTTGGTAGCTGGGTAGGAGGTAAGTTATTCATGTATAAAATAATACGATGTTTGATTTGCAATTTAGAAAGTTATGAGGAAATCTATGATTATTTTATGCACGGTAAAAAGTGAAATAACTAATCCCTACATAAAATAATACATAAATTCCATCATAACTCATCCCTATATTACTAATACCAATAACCAGTTACTACCAAACGACCCCCTTTCAAAGAATTTGAGCACAAGAGAAGCAAAATGGGTATGAGCGACTGGGGGGGGAGGGGTGGGGGGGGGGGGGGGGGGGACAGGAAAAGCGAGAGGAGCAAATAATTAGATGAGGGTGAAAAGACAAAAATGTAATTTTTTTTATTTTAATGAGATGATAGGGCTATTTTTGTAATTTTCCGTACTTTTACGTTAGGATGCGTCGTAAGTAAATTAATATGAACTTGGAGGATTAAGATCTCTTATAACGATAGTAATGGTTTAAAACAAGTATTAAGAAAGTGTCATGAGGATTAAAAGTTAAACGAATCGAAAAGTATATGTATCGTCGAAGTTCTACACTTTTCACATTACAGTCCGTATAATTGTTGTATCTCCACCGCATTCCAAAACAGAATGTTGGAAAACTCTTCATGAACGATGTCCAAGTTTCACGGACCGTAAAATGGCTTCACTGTCCATGAAACTCACCGTGAAAGTGAGGCGGTGGGAAGCTTCGAAAATGTATAAAACAGTGGGGAGCCCTTTTGTTCTTTATTTATCATCTTAGACGGATTCAAGTTGCTCCCCAAAGCTCTCTATAGGTTCCTATATCATCCAAGTATAGATATAGAAGATTATAACGTAATTCTCTCTTTGGAAGGATCGTGGTACTAGCTTAGCTCTTGTCTTTCCCGTGGTTACAGGATTTAAACTTCCTTCAAGTTGAAGTAAGGTGGAGATAAGACTTATCTGTTAGAGCCCGTATATTGTACGTTTGGAAATTCCAAGGTCGTCGTGGAAAGTTAAGGGCGAGACCATTTTCAAAAATTATTTTAATGGACGAGTTGTTATAAATATTATTTATGACTATTATTAGTATGGAAATATTGGGAAAGGTTAAGGGCAAAAAGGGAAATTTGCAAATGGCATCATGGTAATTTTGCGGAAAAGGCTAAGGGTAAAATGGGAATTTATAATGTTCTAGAAAAATTCATGGAATGGCCATGTTGGCGAAAATGTAGCATATGTAGGTGTATGCTCACATTTTTTTTTATGAGGGCTAAAGTGTACATAGGAAGACAATTAAGTCTTCTTTGTTATTTCAAGAAATTTCTAGAAAAATGAAATGAAAATGATGACAAAAAAAAATAAGTCATCTTTGCCATGGAAAATAAGAAAATTCTAGAAAATAAAGAAAGGGGAAAAGAAAAGAAAAATGTAGAGAGGGCATGTGCCTCACATGCATGCAATATGTATATATATAAGAAAGGGGTGGTCATATTTTAACAAGAGAAAGAGAAAGAAAGAAAGAAAGAAAGAAAGAAAAGAAAAGAGAGAGAGGGGAGTTTCCATGGCTAGCAAAATCTAGCCATGGAAAATTGATGAGAAAAAATTATTCCCTCCTAATATTCTAGCTCATTCGAGGTCCCTACAACATGGAGTGGTTGTGGGAGTAAGAAAAGCATTGGTTATGTAAGTTGGAAACTCTAGCCAAGTGAGAAGACAAGTGGAGGAAGGTAAGATTTCATCTTCTTTTATATGTTATGAATGGTTATGCATGTTGTAGTATGTAAAAAGGGATGAAATTCATGAGAATATGGATGTTGTGTGTTGGCCGTGTGTATGCATGTTGTGGCCGTATGGTTGTTGCATGATGAGGAAGACAATGAATTAATTGTTCTTAGTATTGGTTGTTGTCGTAATGTATAGAAATAGATGAAAAATTCATGAAAACTTGTTGGTAGTTGTTGTGGCGAAAATGATGGAAGGTTGACAAGTTATGGTGAATTAATTCTAGTTAATATTTTAGTTGTTGTGTTGCGGAATCCATGATGAAAAATGAAGGTTTGATGGCTTAAAATGAAGTTGTAGTCGTTATCGGAATATTAGAATAGTTAGTGTGATATTGGCTTGAATTCTTACATTGCATGGATAATGTTGTTAATGTAAATTGACATTATTGGATATTCTAGTTGTCGTCGTTATGAATTATGTGATGAAGATGGAAGGTTGTTGTTGAAGTTAGTATATATGAATGATGATGAAATGTATAGTTGTTGTGAATTGGAAGGGTTCGGTAAAGTAATATGTTAATTGAGTTGTTAGAAGATTATGTGAATTGAATTGAAGTGAATTGAATTGAATTGAATTGAATTGAATATAGAAGTGTTGCTTGAATAGCTGCTAGTATTGTTGTTGGATTGGCGAGTTGAATTCTCGGGTTTGTTGATGTTGGTTTTGGAGCCATATTCTCGGGACGGTGTATTTTCAGGGAATCTTTAAAATTTCAGGCAATATAAGTGAATTTATTTGAAAAGTTGAGACAAGTGAATAACAATGGATTAAATGATTGTGTGAATTCTTTGGTATGTAGATTGACAAGTTTGGACAAATAAGCATAACTAGTTGGTCGCGGCACAGGTATGTAAGGCTTAACCTTTCTTTCTTTTGGCATGTCTTAGAGCCAAGTAAGGTGTGATATTGATATGTATATTCGGTTATTCTATTCCGTGATTCTCGAACCCGTTTAGAGTCGTATGTCTCCCCCCTAATTTAAGTATCTAATAATTTACGACAGACGAATTCTGATTTAAGCATTCTGGTATACGTATCCTGATGTAAACATTCTGGTCTAAGCATCCGGATATAGATATTCTGAAGTAAATATTTGACACAAGCGTTCTGACATGAGAAATTCTGATACAAGAAATTTGGAATAGGTATTCTGATTTGAGTATTCGATATAAGTATGAGTATTCCTAACCTTGATATAAATATTCCGACATAAGTGTTTCGATATAAGTATTCCGATAAAAATATTCGATAAGAAGATTCGATATAAGTATTCTCGTTATGAATAATCCATTATGAACGTCCGATTATTTCATCGGGTCTTGGTTTATGTGCATTTAGTTTCTCACTACTTCCGTTCGTGCATATGTTACGATTTCCTTCGCCGAGTCCGGCCGGTTTATTTCGTGCGCATTATGACATATTCGTGATGATATGTTACGGTTTCGAGACCTCGCCGTAGGCAAGTTACCGTCTATGGTGTTATGATGTGATATGGCTTCGATATATTGTGATGATATGATGTGTATGATGTTACGATGTGTTCGGAGTTGGTACGGAGATTTGAAATCTTCGGAGTATGATGTGTTGTGGCACCATACACGTCGGGGGGGTGACCACGTTCTGAGCCCATGCATGATTTTTTTATTTGCATTAGTACATTTGCGTTACGAGCAAGTTTGATCCGTCACTACGTATTTGTTTCGTTACTCGCACATCGTACATATATTCGTACATCCGGATCCGGTTATGATTTCGTCTGCTATACTTCGTACATTTGATTCGATCATGATTACGTTTTTATCGTAGTTCTGCCTTTCATACTCGCACATATTCCGTCGACCCCCTTTTCGGGGTCGCGCGTTTCGTGCCACGCGAGCACACCCGATGATCGAAGGCTTTGCTAGGGAGGAGTTTCGGCGAGATTGGCGAGCTCCATTTCCTCCGGAGTGTCGCCGAGTCGCAGCATACCCGAGTTGTGATTTCCGATTTGTGTTAGAGACTTTGCGGACGCAGTCGCGGGTCCGAGGTCCGTGTGGCGAGCGGCCCCGTTTGCTATAGTGGCCCGAATGGCCTATATGTTTGTACATGTATGCATGTTCGGCGATGTACATTCCGCCCGCCACGGATTTGATCGATATGTTTGTTATGTTTGATACGCACGGCCGCCTAAGACGATGTTCCGTTATCGGTTCCTTTGAAAGTCTTTCCGTACGTTTCATGTGATTTGATCCGGAAATTTGAAAGGAATATGTATGAAATTGGAGTCTGAGGGTTCGCTCGGCTCCGTATGTGGGGCCGGGTGCCCATGACACCCTGATCAAGATTAGGGTGTGACATTATCCTTGACATTTAAGGTAAGATTTCTCTTCTTCTTTGTGTGTATGAGCTAATTGATAAGTGTATTTTGTTGGATTATAAATATATAATTATTCTTACAAAAACATAAAAATTATCATTATTTTTCCATATTTTTAATAAAATATTGCAGGAAAGAATTAATACAGGGTCAAGTAAGATATCACAAAAAAACACAACAAAGCCGGAAAAAAAGGAGCAAGAGTGTGATTGAAAGAATACGGAAGACATTCTATAACAAAACCAAGAATTCATAACATGTTTTCATGCCAAAACCGTTACCAACAAGCAAAACGGTTATGAGAAGTCATAACATGTTATCATACCAAAACCGTTACTAACAAGCAAAACGGTTATGATCAAGTCACCTTATGGCTATAAAAGGAAAGGAGAGGACTTGGCTTTTGAATCATTCTAGAGAGTAATTTTCTTTTCAGTTCAAAATAATTTTTCAAGACTAGAATTACTCTAGTCCCTGATTTTAATTAAGTAGGGGAAATTATTCTTCTTGAGTATTTCTTTCTATTTTCTTATTTAATGGACATGAATATTTCCATTATCAGTATTAACTCCAGCATGGACCTTTTGTTGGGATGGTGATGAAACTTGATATATTTTATAATACTATTTTGGTTGTTTACATTCTTTGCTTGCACCTTTCATCTGCATTCATAATGTGTTGGAATGATGGTTTTATATTCATTGTTATCACGTCTATATATTTTATTTCTAAGTTATCATTTTGTAATTCTCACGGAGCAAAATTAATATGTATAACAGATGAATAAAATATTAGAGTGATAATAATTTTTATTAACATATTATTCCAAGCCCATAATCTGGCTTGCCTCAATTTTAATTCTCACAGAGGAATTGTTGTAGACAAGATTATTGGTTCAAAGTAAAAATATTCTCACGAAGTTTTTACTATTTTTAGCACAATTCAGGCAAGAGAATATTTCAGTTTAATTGTCACTAGTTTTAAACCAATTAATTAACATAACCTCACGGAGTGTTAATTAATTATTTATTTCTTAGTGTGAAAATATAATTGTAGTAGCAATAAGCAATTATTCTTTAGAGAAATGCACGTAGAAACTGAGATTTTATAATAATAATATATCAAGTGAATTCAACGATTCCCAACACTTTCTAAATATAATTTTACCGGAAGTAGTTTGTTTTTAATCTAAGTATCTTTCATTTGAAAAAACATAACTCACCTTTCATCAGTTTGATTCTCTCAAATAGTAGTAAAGATATTACAAATCTGTAGCATAGGTGGTTTCAATCTCTGTGAGACGATATCATAAACTATACTAGAATTTGGCAAAGTACGAGCATATAACCTTATACAAATTAGCTTCCTCACTAATTTAAGCTCTGGATGTGTTTGATAGTTAAGAACTTACGAGACGGTGGTCGGAAGTTGTAAACTAATTGTTGGGTATTGTTGTGTTGTATTTTTAGGACTGTTCTTGTTATGTTAAGGTGCTGGAGATGTGGATTTGATGGTGTGTGTATTCTTGTTGTTGCTATGAGCTTGAAAGGATGAAGGGCTAGAAGAAACGTTGTTTAGTTAGTCGTACAGCGAGTTTGCTGCTTGTCGTGTCGTTGTTGTGCCTTCTTATAGTTAATACTAGCGCTATTGTTGTTTCTTGTATATTAACATTGTAAGTGGAGGTTGGTTTCGACATCATAGTAGAGGTTCGACATCAAAGGTATGTTAAGGCTTTCTTTTGGCATGAATCCGCGTGCACGCTACCTTGTTACGGAACTTAAACGAAATGTCCCATTATAACTCCTCTAATCATGTTGCTTGAAAGTTTCACACGTTCTTTGTTCAAGTGGTTCGGTTGATTGAATCGTATCATGTCTTGGTTCTTGATTCTATTCCGAAAAAGTGTTTGACAAGAATAACATCCGCAATCTTATTCAGAATGTTAACGACCTTACGTCACTTTGAATAATTCTTAATGTCATCAAATGTAAGTCCAAGTATCATGTATATGTATACAATATCACTATTTACCGCCAAGCTATAATCGGTTGGGTACGACACCTATTGTGCACTATATGTATAGTATCATTATTTACCACCATCGGTTGGGTACGGCACCTATTGTGCATTACCTATGATTAGATGAGTACGTTATTATACTTACGAGACCCCACAGCGGATCGATACGTTATTATACATACGAGAACCTATTGAGTCTCTGTACGTTATAGATGTAAGTAATGTTATACGCCCTAAGTGGCATTTGGATTTCCAGGTTGTCTCTTACCCTTTCTTACATTGATGTCTCACTTATATGTTATTTAGTTGTCTTACATACTGAGTATATTCTTTCGTACTGACGTCTCTTTTGCTGGAGGTGTTGTATTTCATGCTGCAGGTTCAGGTTGACAGTCATCCAAGGTAGGCGGACCCAGAGTCCAGCGGTTGATCGGTGAGCTCCACTTATTCCTGGAGTTAGCCGAGTCGAGTCGCTATGGTTATGTATATATTATTGTTAAAGCTAGTTAATGATTAAAGCTAGCTAAGTTGGTGTGAATGAGAAATGGAGGGAAAAAAGACAATGGAAGGAAAATGAAGTTTAAAGCAAAGTTCCTTTTCAAAAGGAGCTTTGTACCACATTGTGGTAGAAAGGGAAAGTTATGTCTTTATATTGAAAGACTTCTTCTAGCTCTTAAAGGGTTGAGAAGAGGGATTCTATCGCGCTAAGTCGCCGCTCGGGCTCGAGCCGATTTGGATTTGGATTTGGTCAAATGATTGATTGATAATCTTTTTGGACCAAATTTATTTAAAATTCTATCTTCATTTTCTCAAATTATTTTTTAATATTTTTCGAAAATATTAATTAGTTAATTAGTAATTAATTAATATTAATATTTTCCAACTTCCCAACGTTCTTATTTTTTTCGGAAAAGGCATGGCCTTTCCGAACAGTCACCAAGCCTTTCTGAACAGGCATGATTCGAGGCTATATAAACTGAGGCAATGCCTCATTTTCGATCACTGAAATTTTTCCTTGCATTACAAATTCTGCATTCTTTTTCTGCAAATAAAACCTATCGAGTCTTAGTGTGATTTCGTTCCCGAATTTGAGTTCGTCGAAGTCGTAGGCGTTTGAGGTACCGCCACTCCTACGACAGGTATATCCGTTATATCCTGGGAGGAAATAATCCATAACCCTGCACAAATGTGAGGGTTAAATTTTAAGGACACACAAAGGAATTCGTGGTCTCGATTTCTTCATTTCTGCAATTTTTCCAACTTTACATAGTTTCTGTTTTCGTTTTTTTACTGACTGGTTTTTTCCAGTTTCTGGTTGTGTTTTTTTTTTTCAGTTCTGAACACGGACGAACAACAATTATATGGGTAGATCGGGGCTCTGTCCCGACTGTATGTCAGATGTTGCACTCTTAGAGACTTGTAGATGTATCTCTTGTGTTAGTTGTTGTTGTGGCCTTGTCGGCCTTGTTGTTGATCACATGACACATATGGTGACCTCGTTGGCCCATGTTTATATATTTTTTGGGTTGTCTATCTATCGATGTGTCGTATCTCTCTTAGATTCATATATCATGTTTATCTATCTTGCCCTCAGGGTATTAACAATGGCCTCGTTGGCCTACGTTGATTCTGTTTGTGTTGGTAATGTATGTAACATATGTTGGCTCTCGGTTAAGTAAGGCACCAGGTACCGGTCTCGTCTCCCTAGGTTTGGGGTGTGACAATTTTGATGAATTAAAAAGTGAGGACAATGCTAACCTACTACCTATAGTTATGTCCTTTCATAATTTAACCTTTTTGGAATATGTGAATATAGATTTAAAATAATTTTAAATAGCTTATTTGAAAAGTATCTTTTACTTATAGTTTTTTTTTTTCCAGAAGCTTTTACTTATAGTTATATCTTTTCATTATATAACTAACTTTTAAATGTAAATTTGGTAGATAAAATTATTTATATTTATCTATTTTAGAAAGATAAACAGCTATGCAATTGGGATAAAAAGAGAATGTCAATTGGTTAAAGTGGGGGTTGTTTCATTATATAAAAAATTGGAGGGGAAAATGGATTTTAGACCCTTTAATTGACAAAAGAAAGGAAAAGAAAAATCATCTCAATCTTGCGGCATGTCGTCTCAATCTCAAATGATTGGCCAATATCACACGTTAGCTTGTTAGTTTCAGCAAGTGGACATTAACCTTTAATTGATTTCTCTTTCAATCATGATTATTTGAAGGAGAAAAAAAAAACTAAACTGCGCTAACATTTTCTTTTGGTTCAAAACCTTGTTAAAGATCAAACAAACTTATTGACCAATTTTAATCTATCCTTTGGAAATTTTTTATCATTCACGTTATTTATACGAAATCAATAAATGTAAACATGAGTGATTTATCTAAATATTAATCATTCAATCGTATTTAAATATTATATTTTTTTACTGTAACTTGTTACTTCTTAAATTAAATTATTTAAAATTTGACGTAAAAACTAAGTGCAAAGAAATACGTTTCAGTATACTCGTGGCATGATGTCGCACTCATATAAGTATGATTATTAGAATTATGTTTTAGTTATCAAATCTAATCGTAATTAACAATTTATTTATGGACTATGACATTGGTAGGCCAAAATTTTTTTAAAAAAAATTTACAATAGTGATCTTGGAAAGGAGAATGTAGTCCCATGTGTTACATGAGGTCGGTGGGTCCACGATGTCATATGGGACAATGGGTAGAAACTAGGCAAATGCATGAAGAGGAAATTCCAATTCATTTGTTGAACACAGAAAAGATCTTGGGGAAAAGGCTAAAATACCCTTTAATATAATGTATGAGAAATTAATGAATCATAAATATACTTCATTCACCTTTTGATTTAAAAATATCCAAAAAATATTTTTTTGGCTCAAAAATACCCCTCAAACTAACATCCTAAACCTAACGGCTATTTGTAATTTAATTAAAAAAACCATGTGGCTTATTGTGATTTGTCACGTAGCTTTTTAAGCCACATGGCTTTTTTAAATTGCAAATAGTTGTTAGGTAGGTTTATATAGGATGTTAGTTTGAGGAGTATTCTTGAGACAAAAAAATGAGTTAGGAGTGTCTTTAGATCAAAAGATGAATGGAGAGTATTAGCAAGTCATTTTTTATACGTTGGGAGTGTTTTTGGCACTTTTCCGCAAAATCTTTATTACGTGTGTAGTGACAACAACTGCACTTTATCTTCCCTTGTCCTTATCATGTACGTGCTGTGTTCTTGTACCTATCTTCTGTTTGCATTCCTTATCGTTTTCTTTTACTTCTGTGCTTTATTTGATAAGTCTTTCCTTGTATTTTTATTACAACTTTTAGAGAGAGAGAGAGATGTAGAGAGAAAATCTCCTACCAATCTCTACTTCCTCCATTTGCCTAGGACACCTTCCTAAGTATGGCTTTCCTTCTATATACCAACCTAACAAGGATCGCTCAATTATGTATTGTGAATTTTGTATCATGTACTTCATACAACTGACACTAGTTGTGTGAGACTTTTTGTTACTTGTTAGCTTATAAAAAAGTGAATTCAAAGTTTGTGGACTCAAAAGTATAAGATTTGAATCAACTTTTTTATGAGATAAAAAGTAGCCAGACACAACTAGTATCAATTATGTGAAATACATATTTTTTTTTTTTTGGAACTGGAACAATAACAAGAAGGGCCATTAGTGGAGGAACAAATAAATTAACAATATTAATTAAGAGAGGCATTAAAATATAGCCTCATGAGTGATCAATGTAGTCCACAATGCCGAGAACGTAACGTACGTATGAACTACTACTAATGCTCATGTAAAACTAGAACTTTAAATCTATGTTTAAATATGTAACATGAGGGAAATCTTTATTGTTTTCCATGAAATGCATGTTCTTAGTTAACTCTCTTCTTGTTTATGTTTCTTTCTTCCTATTCAACTTTAGGTTGAGAAAGTTCAACATTGACATAAGGGTGAAAACACATTCTCCTACAATATTATGGAAAAGACAAATTCTCTCCAACTTTAGACTATACAGTATATAGACATTTAATTTCCTTTTGCTCATGTATATCTTTGTAGATTTACTATTATTATGATACATAGAATTTGCTTATAGTGGGGTTTGATAATCTAAAGATCAGAAGAGACGTTGCTTCTATGTAATCATTGGACAATGACCGCAAGTTGAAATATACAACAACAACGAGTTTTGATAATTGTCTGACACTCATGTTTTGATAATTGCCTTTTAATATTAATTTTATTTATTTTAAGACTAGAATATCACTCAAGTATCACTATTTTCCTCAAAAAATACTAAAATCATAAAACTCTCATTTCCTCCTAGTTGGCATGTCATGTCATACTAATATTCTATTTTTTTAATAATAAATTTATTTAAATCATCGAACTCATTTAACTCAAGCCAATCTAAACCCATTTAACCAACCCAACCCATGTCCCTCCTAAATCCTAATGAACTTTTCCAATCAATATACACATAGCAAGCATTTATATGTCAATTAAAAAACTAAACAACCATTACTTTTTCTTTAATGTTTCCAATCGAGAAATATAACTTGTTCTCCCTCCTCAATTTACTAAAGTTTCTGACAGTTACAAGCATCACTTTTCGTGTAGGCATAATATATTCCTTTTGGGACAGAGTAAGGACAATATAATTCCTAAGCAATTCCCAGAATATGGAAACCAAATGTTTTCTAATATTTCACCATGCTTATCACGAACGAAGATATTAATATTCCTTCGTATAAATTGAACATCAAACAAAGCTGGATACAATAATCTGTGACATTAATAATTTTAATTACTGTTGCTCTGGTTGAGAAAAAATAATAATGTCCAATATGATAAGCAACATTTCAAGGTTTGCTTCTGCTGGTTGAGAGTATTCAAGCTGTGGGATATGGGTTGGGTTGGTTAAATGGGTTTGGGTTGAGTTGGGTTAAATGAGTTTGATTAGTTAAATCAAGGCCGGCCCAAGGCCAAAGCCACTAAGGCAAGGGAAAAGGACATTGTGTGTCCACTCAACCAAACTAATCCCACATTTAACCACTGTTTGGGCTAAATCCCACTAGGTGTCCGTTCGGCCCAAATTAATGCCAAAAAATGGTGAGCCGCCAAAAATAATGCTAAGGCCGGGCCAACAACAATGCAGTGCTTAAAAAAAAAAGACTTAAGTCCCCACAAAAACGTCGCCACTAAAGGGCTGCTACAACATATACACATATGTTGGAATTATATATACACTTTATATACAAGAATTATACATTTTATATACATATGTTGGAATTAATCATACATTTATTATACATAAATTATACGTTAATTATACATTTATTATATACATATTATACAATAATGATATGATATTTATTTTTAACATATACAATAGTGATACATATTATATACCACAATGATACGGTTTCTATAATACGGTTTTTTATACGTATGGTATACTTTTTATACAAGACTCGACATGCTTTATATACACATGCGGAATTATATATACACTTTCTATACAAAAATGATACATATTATATACAAAAATGATACAACTTTCTATTATTTATAGGGCGATTCACTGTGTCGATACACATTATATACACAAATGATACATATTATATACAAAAATGATACATACCTTAGTGATTCATATTTTATACGCTTTTTATACATTACGATAGGTACTGATACATATTTTATACACAAATGACACATATTATATATACAAATCGCCTCAAACATTTTTGTGTTTGGGTTTTTACTTGAAAATTGTCTTATTTAAGTTTTAGATAATGAATGGGATTAGTTTAATTGGTACATTTTGGTTTTGGGAAAAATTGGGCTAAGGGTGGGATTATTTATGGCCGACCGGCCATATATGTCCTTTTCCCCTAGGGCAATGGCTTTGGGTCCCCATTTTTTATTAAGTTTTATGCTAATTTGTTTAAAAAATTATTGTGACTTATGATACTTTTATGTAGTTATGTAAATTGTTTCTAAAAAAACTTAAAGATTGTATGTCTGAATTCACGATAAAAATAAAGAAGTTAGACTCTTGAAATTCAATTTGTGTCACATAAATTGAAACAGAGAGAGTGTACTATATTTATAAAAGAAAAAAGGAGAAGAAATTTTTAGTCGCGTGATTGATTAGCTATATTGTCAGTTTTTTTCCAAATAAATTGATTTGAAAAAATTGTTACCAACTTTGCATTGTTATTGACGATTATAAAATAGTAATTAATGACTTCGCATATAAAAAAAACTAGAAAAGTAGACTTTAAATCAAAATATATATGACGATCTTTCTTTAAAAAAAAAAAAAAAACATAATTAGGGCCTCTCTCTAAAGTTTGGCTTTAGGCCCCCAATCTTATTGAGACGGCCCTGAGTTAAATAAATTTATTATTAAAAAAAAGAATTTTAATATGACATAGCATACCAACTAGGAGAGAATGGAGGTTTTGTGGTGTTAGTATTTTTTGAGGAAAATAGTGATACTTTAGTGATATTCTAGTCCTAAAAGAAACAAAAGTGATACTAAGAGGCAATTATCAAAACATGCGTGACCTTTTAAGGAATTAACTCCAACAACAACATACCCAGTATTATCCCACCAGATGGGCTGCGGGAGGGTAGAGTGTACGCAGACCTTACCTCTACCTTTTGATGGGTAGAGAGACTGTTTCCGATAGACCCCCGGCTCAAAGAGAGATCAAAAGACATCAGAAATAATAAACAGTAATCGCGAGTAGAAATATGATGAAAAGAATTAATGTCAATAGTTTAAATATGTAAAAGTACACTTATAATTTTTATTTTTTCTGTAAAGTTAGAAGGGAATATTACACTTCAATTTTTTATTATGCAAAGTTAGAAGGGAATATCATTTTCACCCTTGGCAATTGGCATGTTTATGTAAAGTGTTTTTTTCATTTATAGGTATCACCTGGTACAATTGTTCCTTTTATTGATTCAGTTCCTTTCATTGATTCAACTGTTCGATAGATCACATTTCTTCTTTTAATGGATTAAAGTTAAATGCGTTGATGAATCTAAGAAACACTGAATAGGAAAATCCTTGATACGACATAGCCATGGAAAACTTGGATTTAGAATTTTTATGTATGATAATAAAATATAAATTCATTTTATACCTCCATCTTGTTAGTCCCACCTATCTTCACAGATTTGAAGTGTTATCGATATAATATAACAACTTGCACGCTAAACGCAATAAAAGTGCAAATGAAAGAAAAGTTATATATGTTTATAAGGGTCGATTTATTGTGCACTTTAGGTTCACGACGTAAAGTTGATATAATTTCATAGACCTCCCTTCATGTTTGACTTAACAACACTTTGTGTTTTATGATATTATGCTTACCTCCCTTATTTTAATTTCTTTGTTACAATTCTATTAGCTTATTGATTATTAATTTTAGAAGGTTGGGATATGACGAATTTAACCTTTCAATATACTCTCTGTTATTCTAACTGATTTCGCAAACATTTTTTTACTAAAAAGATTCTTTTAGAAAAGCTATGGATTATGCGATCTTCAAGTGATGGTGAGGAAGAGTACTATCCCTTTAAGCGTTTATTGCAAAAGGCAACCTAACAAGTTTTTCAATAATGTCTACTTGAATTATTAAGATAGTAGTCTCCCATTTCTGACGATTACATTGAAAAGCTTCTAAAGGCAAAGCCTATGCACAAGCTCCAAGTTGCGTGGGGTTCGGAGAACAGCCGGACCAAAAGTCTATCGACGCGACCTTATCTTGCATTTCAGTAAGAGTCGTTTACTCGCTGTAACCCGTGACCTCCTGATCACACGGCAACAACTTTACCAGTTACACCAAGGCTCCCCTTCCATTGAAAAGGCTTCAGTCTATAACAATAAAACAATTGATGTCCTGATTATAGCAGTAAACCTCATCCTCCCTCCATTCGAAAATAAACGAATGTTTAAAATTAATTAAAGGCTAATTGTCAATGACACACCAGAAAGTTAATTACAAAACATTAATTAAGGGTAATTTATCAAAATTACTCTTTTGCTTCTTTCCAAACTTTTCTTAAAACGAGAGATAGTTAATATTGGGATTTTTAGAAGATCCATTAAAGAGAAGGTAATTTTGAAAAATTAATTACTACATCTTTGGACTTGAAAAATCAACTCATTTTGGACCACAAAAAAACTCCCATTCATTTATATTGGAATGGAGGGAGTATATTATTGACAAACTTACAAATATAACTACCTTCTATGGTGTTAACATCATTTTTCAAAAAAAACTTTTAAGCAAAAGTTATGTATTTCGGAGGAAGTGAGAGCCGCTAACCATTTGTTTATGTGTTTTGGTGTAGCTACAAATGGTAATTTATTAAATCAAAGCTACTAAATATAAATAAATTAAAAGATAGTTATTATCAATAATTACCTCTTAGAAGAAGCTACACCAAGTAAAAATTCCTATATTATTTTAGGTGGTGTAACATTTCCAAAAAAAAAGTAGAGAGGAGGAAGTGTTCCCCCCCCCCCACCAAAAAAAGGTGCAAATATACCCCTAACTTTGCGATTTAAAGTACATATACCCCCTCCCCCCCCCCCCCCAAATTACCAAATGGTGCAAATATAGCCCTGCCATTACAAAATGGTGCAAATATATCATTTTTGCTCACGGATTTTTTTTTTTAAAATCATTTAGTTTATATTTTAATTAAAAAAAATACCAAGTGGCTTTAAAAAAAATTCTACCCATTTTTTTAGTAGACATATTTTTCTAAGGCCACATGATAATTTTTTTTATTGGTGGATCAGGTCTGGTTCGTTTAAAAAATGGGTAGAATTATTTTTTTTAAAGCCACAGAGATTTTTTTAAACGAATCGTAACCCGACCCACTAGAAAAAAAAATTACCATGTGGTGTTAGAAAAATATGTCTACTCAAAAAAAATAGGTAGACCTTTTTTTAAAGCCACATGACATTTTTTTTAAATTAAAAATAAGCCAAATGTTTTTTTTTTTTTAAATCTCGTTAGCGAAAAGAGTATATTTACACTATTTATGCGTAAGGGCAGGTATATTTGCTCCATTTTGCAACGGCAAGATATATACACCACTTTTTTAACGGGAGTATAACTGGTCTAAATCGCAAAGTTAAGGGATATATTTTCACCTTTGCCCCAGAAACAAAGAGTAACCCTCCGTTATTTTTCTATCTTGCTAATATGTGTGTGTATTTAACTAGAAATGAGAAAAGTACGCTTGAATTGTATGATTTTAGTTCTTAATACAAAGGACGATTCGATAAAACTTGAATGTGAGCAGGACTATCAATCGCACCACATGCTTGTATTTTAAATTAAAATTATATTAGAAAGAAAACTAAATCTTATTTTTCCAGTCTAAAGAAACAAAGAGTGACACTCAATGAAAGTTACTCGAGCAGAGTCTCTGTTTTTTTGTTTACAGAAAATAAGACTCTTCTTATTTACTTAAACAAATGGTCTAGGCACTACAAGCTTATAGTTTGAAATGAAAGCTCTGCGCGTTCTTATTACTATTTCATCCAAGTTTATTGAAGCTTGCAAAATGGTCATCTCTTATACTAAAAAGTTCTAACTACTAAAACATTGATTCACTAATAACAATAACCCCACTAATATAGGAAAAAGGATTGCCAGAGTTGAACATGTGAACCCCGATAGCAACAACTTTAATCAATCCAGTTTATACTGGTACAAGATTTTTTTAATTAAAAACAAACACAGAAACGCCTGATTTCACCTATATAATGGCAATATGCGCTGCTCCTGTCAGTATAGAAAGGAAGAGTTAACACATAAATCAGACAAGCTCTAGCTACTTAAACGGGGAGAAATATCGAATTTTGTACAAAATACCTACATGTCTGAAAGAGCAGCTAAATTTTCTAATATTCCAGAGCATGAACACCCATCAGTACAGAAATCTTCCCCTCCTCACCCACAAAACAACCCCTCAAAACAATTATGAATCCATAATATAATCACGCCCCTCTTTTCATGTCGTGGTAATCTCAACATACTCTGTTGCCAACAGTTTGGTACAGAGACTTAAGTTGTGTGTTCCATTTGTCAATGGCAGCGTATTTTTTCATTCCTTTCGATCTGCATGTGTAAAAGCATGAAAAACAAATTAGAAGTAATGTCAGCCAAAAACAACCAAAATATCACGACGTCGAGTTCAGAGTTTCACCTATCTCCACACTCTAGCAACCGGTTCACTTGATCAATGTGCCCATGGATACGGTTGTCCAAGATGAGTGAGACCAACAACTCCTCGACGTCTTTTTCTGGCACATTGAGCTCCTGCACGTTAAGTAATAGTAGCAGCCAATTAGGAAGTCTATTACACACATCCTTCAGTACAATATTTCAAGCCAAAGTACAAGGTGGTGGATCTATAAACATCATACTTATGAGAACCACGGAGAATATGCCAGGCTAATATATGGATGTTCCAAATTCGAATATGCTATCTGGTAAAGTGGCATGTCACCCGGGCTATTACACAGGAGCGGGGTTTACCCTGTGCGCACCCAAAGGATAGCGGCTGCGGGTTCCGTTGTCATAAAAAAAAAAAAAAAAAAAAAGGTGGCATGCCGCCATTGTGCCATCTTTAAGACAGTTAATTGATTGAGCTCTCAGGGCTTTGGTTCAGTACTAAAGAGCACATAATTTGTGGGTTAACCACACGTCACTAGTTCGAACCCAGCTGCAGACAAAACCCTAATATTTAAGTGGAGAAGGGTAGAGGGACGGGATCATTATCCACCGAACTTTGACCGTGCACAACTAGCCCATTGAGAAGCTATGAAAGTCAAGATACTAAGGGAAGAAATCCCTGTACTATCCCCTAGCAAGAAAGCAAACTCTAACAAACCTATTTACCTTGGAAATGAAGGGAATCCGGATTCTTGTGTAAGGCTTAATGATCTTCAGCAGCACTTGGGTTCTGACATTTCTTAAAAGATCTTCGATGTAATTTCTAATGAAGGGATCATCCATTATTGTTCTTCTATTACTCTGAAAAATTCCAAGGAAATCACAATCAGAATGATAGTGAATACTCAATAATAACTACAAATTGAAGGACTTATAGCAGTAATATTCTGATAGTTGCACCTTAAGAATTTTCTCAAACTCCAAGATCTCATTTCGTTGATATGCTGCTATAAGGTTAGTCATTGCCAGTATCTCAGGGTCATTTTTGTACCTGAAGAGTATAAAACACAGTCAAGCACCAACACCAATACAATTTAGTTACTGCAGTACTTGGTCCAGTGACTCCAATCACAAAACTGCTAAAGAGTACTGGTTCTAATCTCTTTATAAAAAATTTATAAAATAAACTATTTGAGTACTCACGGTTTTGCTTCTTGGCCATCAAAAGGGTTAACCTCGGACTCCATCAGCATATTT
Organism: Lycium ferocissimum; assembly: GCF_029784015.1. Classification (NCBI taxonomy): domain Eukaryota; kingdom Viridiplantae; phylum Streptophyta; class Magnoliopsida; order Solanales; family Solanaceae; genus Lycium; species Lycium ferocissimum. The sequence continues at coordinate 62,917,569 of NC_081348.1, read as the reverse complement.
GCCAGAACCAAGTACCTGCAGGATGAAACCAAGCACTACAATATCAGGCAGAGCAATGTTTCTTTTGCAGCGTGCAGGAGAGAAAAATGAAGGCGAATCAGAAAAAGAATTGCCTAGGACCATATAGCAACTGAGGTGAAGAGAAAAATTCTATGTTAACATGCAACAAACAAAGTGTCAAAGAAATCAAATATGAAGCTGTACTCAGGATGCATTCAAGTGCCAGCATCAGAAGAAGCATAAGCAATGAGCTTACATATTTTTCATTTAAATATCATTTAGATGAGACTTAGTAAAGTATCATGTAGATGAAGATGTAGTGATTTTTGCAGTCTAGCAGATGTTATTTCTTTCCAACTATACTCTTCCCATATGTCAACCTAGAAAAAAAAAAGCCAAAATAGGGAAAAAGGCATACAAAACAAGCACACCAATGAACCGCACACGTACTTTAGACACTGGATGCGCCTCTGATTCCCAGCTTCATCATAGTTCTTGAAAGCTTCAAAGAAGTCTGTAGCTGCTTCTGCCCATTGCCGCTCTGCCATATGCATTTTTCCTCCACATTCACGAATTATTCCCATTATTCTTGGGTGAGGGATTGCTGACTTGACTGAAAGTGCTTTATTGTATAGCTCCTGAAGATATATACACGTTTTTTTTTAAATCTCAGTAAGCAGCAATTAGTGATTGAGAGAACAGCAATAAAGCAATTCAAGGACATATGTCAGTATGTCTTCCAGCATCTACGGATCCTTCTAAATGAACAAATTAGTCCAAGTATATCTTCCCGACATATTCAGAATCAAAATAAAAAATGACAAAATAATGAACAAGAGCATATTAAAAGATAGAGGAAAGAAAGAAGCCTGAAGCTTCTGAGAGAAAATCTGAGAGGCACTAAATCTCCGATTTAAAAGACTTAGAATTCTATGTTGAAAGATGCTTAATGGAATAGAATTGAAGGCGGGAGTTCATCATTGAATATTAGTGTGTTAATTTACCCTCTATGCAAATTTTATAAATATTGGAAGTCTCACATCTTTTGTGAAAGTTTGATCGGCTCTTTCTAACTTTTTGAGACATGTCACTCACTACCTGCTAAATGAAGTTCAACAACTTCTGGTTGCATGGTGGGAAAAGAATAGAATTTTTTTTTTGTTTTTGGTAAAAGTACAGCATAGAACCAGAGAGCAACTTAGAACATTAACCAACATCTGAACCTGGCAATTAATAGAGAGATGGTTTATTTGGTCATATCAGCTGTAAAGATTCACTTAAAGGTGCACAAAATCCAGTACGACATCAAACAAACAGGAGAAATGTAATAACATACCTTCAGTTTTTTGTTATTTTTCGTCTCCGTGTACATTTGGATCTCTATTGCATATACCTCCAACAATTGTGTGCCTTTCTTCTGGTCATCAGTGCCATCTTCTTTTTGACAAGATTTGTGGAGTTCTTTCAAAATCTGATTGAATGCTCAAGTTATTGGTAGGAAAACTTATACAGTGACACTACAACTGCAGATGCTAATCTGAAAAACAATGATACCTTACTCATTCGTCCGTACTCCCCAATGTCAAACCAAATTTTGCAAAGTTTTAGATTTGTCTTGAACCACAATCTCTGCGAAAAGAAGGGAACTATGAGACCTTTGAAAAGAACATAAGCTCCAGTATGAACCTTCAAAGCCAGCCTACTATAGCTTAAGGAGGAATATTGTTCTGACCTCATTCTTTGCCTCTTCAAGGGCTTTCAACGTTGTCTGGTAGAACTCTTGTAGGAGACTGAAGTTCTGACTAGCTGATCCTGAGACGAAATCCATGATATTGTTAATACACTTTTCACTATAATTTCTTGTCACTGCTGACTTGATGTAGGTTAGCATTTCTCTGTAAGCATCCATCATTTCCTTGTACTTCCCTAACTTATAGTAAAGCTTAACAGTTTGCTTTAAAGCTTTAAATCCCCTGAAAAACAATAAGAACAGCTGGTAAGTATCATACAAAGCATATTCCAGAGAATTTTAAAACTTGAAAGATACCTTTACTTAAAAAGCATCAAATTACATAAACAAGAAGCAAAGGTGTTTTTTTTTTTCTTGAGGTAAAGGTAACTAAGAAGCAAAGGTGTGAAACATAGCAATACAATGACGAAGTGCTTTTAAGAAGCATCAAATCACATGAACAATAAGAAATGTGCAAAATAGTAATACACCCTTTGGCTTACAATTATGAAGCGTGTGTAAGTACTCTCAGTGACTAATATCAAGTCAAGTTACCAAATTCATGAAACAACATAAAGAACATAAAAAGACAAAAAATATCAGATCTGACAATGAACTAGAGGTAGCAAGAATTTCTGAAATTTATTAAATCTCACACACGTAAACCAAATAGGAGTGAGAAACCGGGAAGGAGAAACCTGACAAATTATTTCCAGTTTTTGTCACAACCATCTGCACGTGGGAGATTTACATTTTTTTCTATAGGCTTGTGAGAAAGATAAAGTTAAATAAACTATCAGGATCTTTCCCACATTTTCCACATAAGCAATTGCATAATGAAGAAAACACAATCTATTTCAACTTGCTGTGTCTCTTAATTCATCCTCTGCTTATTTCTCAGGCTGCATGTCAATTAATACAAGGTTGTAGTAGCCTATATGAGATAGAAAATTAACTTCAATAAAAACATGCAGTTCTTAAAGACCCTGAGCTTCATATGGAACAGATCTATCACAACAGTCTCCAGCATCACAAATCTCACAAATACATAGCTATCTGTTCTCTTTATAAAGCAAACACACAAGGGAGTTAGCTGATCAGTTTAACAACTAACATACTGCACAAAATTTTTATTACTTTCAATTACTTACCACTCAGCCTTCTCAGGTTCCATACGAACTACTTCAGCAAAACCCTCAAGTGCTGCCTCTGGTTCTGTTTCAACCAAGCCTATGAATGACACAATCACAGAATATTAGTAGGTATGCAGGTCCAAAGAGAGGAAAGAAAGAAAAGAGCTATTGGTCCAAGATCAGTAGCTCAAGATGCATATATAGAGTATGCACACATTTGTATAAAGTCAACGCCCCTTTTTTTACAACTGAGAAATTACCGAGAACTAGCTGAGTCGAAGCTCGGTGGATAAAGTCAATGGCATTAATTAGGCTATAGCATGACTTGTAACTACCTTAGAAATTCCCGAGGACCAGCTGCCGCACGGCTTGGAACTGGTAGATAAAGTCAACCCCATTACATAGCATATAGCATAATTTATTACTACCTTACAACCAAGGAGTTCTTTACAGGAGTATCTGTTGCTACTACTGGTACAGTTTGCTTTTTCAGGTTATTCAATCTCTGGGTAACTTCTATCTGGGCAAGGTCTTCCCTTGCATTTTTCATCACATTCAAATGAAATCTTTGGGAAAATAACCGTATGAAACAACAGATCTGTTTCACATAAAGCATTGCACACATTTCCACAGTAAGACAGCAGAGTGCACCAAATTCTTCACATTAAATTGCACTTCACAGGCGTCTCAGACAAGAAATGACAGGGGAGCTAAGTGAAAGAAGGATCACTGCTACCATTATTGCTTTCCCTAACATTGAAATATTGAATAAAAGCTAAAGAAAATAAAATAGAAATTCTTGGCAACTATAAAACCGACTTGACTCTAATAGATAAGCTTATGACTTTCCCCAACCTTGCTATGGCAAAATTCGTCCGGCACAACCCCCAGAACTCAGATAGAATAGGGGATGGATGTTCCTTTTTCAATCTTCACAACTAAATAAATCAATGAAATCCCTTCACTGAGATCAAAAATCACAAGGGATAAAATTCCAGAGAACAAAGAGCAAACTTACCTTTTTTTTTTTTGGCAACTAATTTCCCAAACTTATGTCTACTCCCCTATGTAACCCATTGATACAGGCGATCAACAAAAACCGCAATCGAAGGGACTAACGACTAAAGAAAATTAACTATGATGACCCTGCGATGTCTAAAATCTACTGAACAACATTCCTTCCTTCCTAGTCCCCTGCAAGTTCCTTTTACCAATGAACATAATCAGTGGACTAGCTTTCTCCTCTATATGTCCAAGTTTCACTCCCAAAAGCACAGCAAAAGCTTTGAATTGTAGCCATCAGAATCATGCAGCCGATAGCTACACACAATACATGTCCTTATTTCAGAATCCAGAAATAACAGATTGACCAAATCAAATGCCCCTTTAAGAGTTAATGAGCGTTAACCTTTATCCCCAAAAAATGGTAGTTAATGTGTGTTAACCTCAATTTTTAACTCAATGTCACCTCTGTCCATAAAGTTTATGGGTAAAACTCAACAATGCCAAGTTACCTTGCTCGTCTATAGTAGATCGCAAAATTTGGTTCCTCCACCTCGGAAACGATAGAAAGCAATTTCGAGCTTTAAATTAGAAATACAGAACGTTATATTTAACGATCCAAACTACTATCCTTCTCTTTAATAATTTAGTATTAACTTTTGTTCCTAATTCAAATCAAGAGAAAATTTTGATCTAATCACCTTGTCTTAGTAAGTTCCAATTTCAAGTCTTCCAAATTCTCTCAAGCAACAACAATTCTTCCTTAAAGATAATCCTAAAGTACTTTTCCATATGATCTAAAGACATCTACCCTTGCGAATCACGTTTAGGTTAGTTAACAAATGAGGAACCTATCCCTGTTTCCCAAACTGAAGCAATCAAAATGTCATCTAACATAGTATCAAACTTAAATTAACAAATAGTCCATATTACACAGGTGCATATTCGACACCCCAGTTGTTTTCCCTAAGTCAACGACGCTCGTTGCAAAAGTGGTGAAAACTTTAATGCAAAAAGTATTCTCAATTTTTGCGAAGTTTTTGGAAAGAAGAGTAACTTATCAGTTTTTCAAAGAAGCTGATTTGTTTTCTAGAGTGAGCAAAATAGTTTGATAATAGTCAAAAACACACCTTAAGTATACACTTTTTTGGGAGTTTCCTACCTGAACTATCAGGTAGTTGCGTTGCGTTTCCTACCTGAACTATTTACCAACTATTTATCCAAACACACCTCGAAATTAATGATAAATATTTGGCGATAGTTCAATAAGAAACTCGCAAAAAAGTAGTGATGCTCCAGGTGTGTTTTTGACCATTATCTCTTTTTAAAACAAAGTTTGAACTAGAAATAATTTTCCCAACAAATTTTGCAACCAAAACCTAATAACATATCACATATTGGTAATCCAAGTACAGAAAGCACAATTAAAACAAAAAGAATCAAATGTATCAGCATATTTGGACCCGTTTGGCCACGAGAATTATTCACTTTTTTCCAGAATTTTTTTTTTCACTTTATTTGAAAATCAGTATATTTGGCCCTGTTTTCACTTTATTTTCAGTATATTCAACCAACCAAATATGTCTTTGCAAAAACTATAAACAAACACAACTCCATCTTCAAAAATTCCAAATAAAGTGATAAATATTTGGTTTATATGGCCAAACACCTCCTTACTACATTGAAATTTCAAAATATAGCAAAATAAGCAAATATCCTCAACAAAGATTTAATTAAATTAAAAAACCTTTAGAGTTGTAGTATTGATTTTCAATATCAACATCTTGTTCTTCAGGTTCCTCGTCCGAATACTCGAATCCATAGTCTTCCATATCTGCATCTTCGAATAAAAATACAACACACACAAATAAACACATTATATATTCACAAAATTGGATTAATGAAGTAATTACTGAGTTAAGAGAGAGTAAATTAACTAATTACCAGAGCCCATGGTTGATTAGAGAGCAGTGAAAAGATCGAAAACGAAGATTGAAAGAGAGAATCGTCACTTTGACGCTTTAGAGTATTGAAATTAAAGTAGTGAATTTAAAGGGTATTATAGGTCTATAATTCGGGTTTCGTATTTGGGTCCGATTAGATTACGGGTGCATAGGTAAAAACGGATTTGGGTCATTTGGGTCTTTCATTTATACCCCTCAAAATAAGTACTCCCCCTTTCAATTTATGTGAATATATTATTATGTAAGGAGTTTATGAGGTGGTTCTTTGATCATGTTTTCTTTACGTTTTTTTTTAAATTATTAAGTATCATGACTTATAGTAATTTTATCTAGTTTTCAGGTATAAATTTTATTTTTACAAACTTGAAAAATCTATGTCAAAATTTACTGTCAAATTTATAAAGTTTGGTCCTCGTACTCCAAAAAAATTCACATAAATTGAAACAGAGAGAGTACTTAACTTTTTTGCGTGTCACTTAACTTTTCTATGTGGCATAAAGTTGTATTTTTCACATCATAATATCTCACAGGTAATGCTTTGTGCCCTTCAAGAATTTATGCTCGTTAGGCAAAAGTAGGGCTGTTCACGGTTTTGGTTAAAACCAAAACCAAACCGAATAAAAAAAACTGATATTTGGTTTGATTTGATTTTAAATTTTAAAAACCAATAATATTTGGTTTGGTTATGGTTCTATTAAAAAATAGCCGAATAAATAACCGAATCAAACCGATAAATTATATACATAAATTTTATAATTATTTATATGTATAATATTAGTTTTTCATAAATAATTATAGATATTTTATACCTTTTAATCATTAATTTGATTTTTGGTCTACTTATTTCACATGATTGTTTAAGGCCCATGTTTTTAAGAATATGTCCAGGCCCATGTCTTTAAGTCTTTTAACTCTTTTAAGTGTAAACCTACTAACAGAAGCTCACGTTAGAGTCGAATGTTTTTAACTTAAATTTTTAGCCTTTCTTTATCAGCCATTTGATTTTAGGTTTTTTTTTTGTTAATTTATACCTTTTTTTTTTTTTTTATTGTCTGAATGGGTCCTAAACTTCAGTAACATCAGCATTCTTGCAACTCAAGCACATGGTAATGCCCTAATACTTCTTCCGTGGGTAATCCTCCTAAAAAGCATAAAAGAACAACTCCTTGTAGTCGAGACCCTGGCCTTGGGGATAATGATAGAAAAACATATAAAGTTTCGGATCATTACACAAAGTTTTTTTTAATAAAATGAGAGAATTGAGGGCAAAATGCAAGTACTGCCCCAAAATTTGAGATCACTATACAAAGTTTTTTTATTTCATATATTTTTATTTTTATTTTAGGTAGTCTTTATGTTTAATTAATATGTATGTTTGTAACAACAACTAAAAGCTCATATGCTCTACTTTATTTCCAGGTATGTGTATTAAGATGACAAAAATGGTGCAGCCATGCCACTACTAAGTTAGTTTTTAGCTCTATATGTAATAGTTTAAAGCAACTTTAAGTAACTTGGGCACTACACTACCACTAATATCGAAAATGTTTCTATGATGTATGTTCCACCTTAAACTATAAATAAAAGTTATCATTTGAACTAAAAAAAAAGACATGTCTTTTTCAACTTTTTAATGCTTTACTGATAAGTCTCATGGCTAGTCATAAACCGAAAAATCGAACCAAAACGACAATAACCAAAACAGTGGTTATTATTTTATTTGGTTTGGTTATGGTTTTAGACATTTAAAAACCGACGAAATTGGTTTGATTATGGTTTTAATCAATAACCGACCCAAACCGAACCATGAACACCCCTAGGCAAAATTTTGATTTTGAAGGGCAAAATCATAGACCAACCCATTTGAAGGGAAAACCGTGCAATTTCTTCAAAGGATTTTGAGCCAATTCCTCAAATGGTCACTCAACTTAAGCAAATTATCTAGTAAAGTCATTTATCTATCCTTTGTTCCTCATATGATCATTGAAGTTTATACATTTGCCTTACAAAGTAACAAAGGCTAAAAGTCACTTTATAAATAAAAGAAAAAGGGTCAAAGTAGTTCCTTATGTTTGCATTTTCAACTAAAATAGTCTTGTTCTTTAACATAAAAAACTAAGAACCTTTTAATGATACAAAATAGTACAATTTTAGTTCAACTCTAATTGTGGTATTAAAAGTAACGAAACACACAAAAAATTGTGACTAATAACTTTAGAAATGAAAATCACTACTAAAAAAAAAAAGAATGTGAAATAGCCTGTATATACTCTATTTGCTTGGAAACTTAGGAGTTCAACAATAAAATAAGTAATATTTTCTATTTATTCATTTTACGAGTAATCTTTATTTTGATAAAATAGTTTAAATTAGTTGTTAGTTTCTTCTACGGTAGAAATTATTGCCAAGACATTCATAATTAATAAGGAAGACAATGAATTCCTTCAAACAAAATAACTAGGTCCTAATAAGAAAAAAATCATATGTAAAAATTAATCAGAAAGCGTTTTTGTTAAGAAAAACACATAGATGCATATAGAAGGATATCATCATAATAATATAAGTCATTCGATATCACATGAAATAAGGAGATTCTATATCATCATTGTGTACGTCAAATATTATTTTTGTCAATCTTGTAATATTATTTGGGTGAAAATTATTTCCCCCCTACAACCCTGCTAAAAAAATTGAAAAGCTCTCGCAACTTCGAACAATAGTTGTTCCTTCCTTTAACTCATTTAAAATTTTTAGTACCTATTTTACCCTCCACGGTAACACTCTTCATTTCTTTTTACTTTTAAACATTATGATTTTTGTTTTTCATAATCTATATTATGAACTTACCTATATGACGAACACAGTCTAATTTATGAAGTAAGAAAGTAAAAAATAGTTGGAGGACTATTATTTTTCGGTGTTAAAAGAATAAGGGATATTTTAACTCAAAGTCCAAACTTAAGGGACTATTTTGGCCCTTTTTCTTTTATTTTTAAGGTGGCTTTTGACCCTTGTTACTTTATAAGGTAAATGCATAAACTTCAATGACCATATGAGAAACAAAGAAAAGATAAATGACTTTAGTAGGTAAGTTCCTTAAGTTGAGTGACCATATAAGGAATTGAATCAAGGATTTTCTACCAAAGGTTAGCCACTTTTACTGCCTGTATTTTTATATTTAGCCCATTTTAAAAAAATGTTGCAAACCTAGCCAAAATAAACAATCACAGAGGATTGCTTCTTTTCCTCCTGCCGTGGTTCGAGAGTTGCAGTCAGTGATGGAACAAGAAATTCATTAGGGAGAATTCATAAAATACTAGTTTTACACCAAAAAATTAAATATGTGATTTAAAGTAATTTTTGAACTTCATTTGCCACTACACTATAATTTTTCCTTATGTTAGTGGATTGAACAAATCATACGTATCCAAAAAAATTGTTTTTATTTTATTTGTGTAGTACGACTTCCTGACTAAGGAAATTTAATTGAACTCACTTGCCTTTTTTCTCCTAATTGCAGCGGTTTGAAATTGAGACAATTCGTCTAAATTTAGGTGTATTATTTCGAAGACCACTGGTGTGAAGTTTGATTTTGGAGAAAGCTGCACTAATTTAAAATTTATGGCCATTTTAAAGAGAAACCTAGAAAGCGATTAATGCGCAAACGGGTCGTGAAAAAAAATGTACACAAAAGCTTCTATTTGGTGTATTCATTTTTGGGAGAATGACGTAGATATACATAATAAGAAACTTATTTTCGAAATGTGACGATAGTTTTTAGTTTACAAAACATATCAAGAGTTTTTTTACAAAACTTCGCTCAATACGAAATTTTTCCTCAAGGCTTACAAGTTTCGCTCAAAATTTTGTGTATGAAAACGATATAAAATGTGTATATCTCGCTCAAGGCTTAAGATTTCGTTCACATTTTTCGTGTATGAAAACTATATAAAATTGATATGAAATGTGTTTATCTCGCTCAAGGCTTAGAATTTCGGTCACAATTTTCGTGTATAAAAGTTGTATAAAATTGGTATGAAATATGTATATAACTGTATATATTTTGTATAAAGTTGTTTTAGGAAATTTAATACAACTAGAACAATATTATATATAACATTCATACAATATTCATACATATTTAATACAACTACAACAACATACAAAACTTAAAATACAATTTTCATATTATCATATAACATTAATACAATTTTGAATCTCGCTTCGAAATTTCGGAAAGAATCACGCTTCAAATCTCGCTTAGGGCTTGAAATTTCGCTTACAAATTCGTGTATAAAAGTGGTATGAAATATGCATATAACTGTATAAATTTTGTATAAAGTTCAAGTTAGGTTTTTGGAAATTTATTACAACTATAACAATATTGTATACAACTTTCATACAAATTTAATACAACTACAACAACATATAAAACTTAAAACAATTTTATGTAACATTAGTCACGATTCTACCATTATTCATACTATTTTACGCTTTAGATAATTCACGAAATTACGTTTATTCATACAATTCATTACCCAATGTACTAGTGCAACACCTAGAGATCTATGAAACAGAGTGGATTTCAGGTTTCTTCTGGTGAATGTTGGGCAAAACCCACCTCTGTTTCACCCTGTCCCACGCTCACTCCACCACCGTAATCGGTTCCCATCTCTATTGCGCTGTCAACCAGCACTCAGCCACCAAAAACAGAGCATTAATCCATTTCTTCTTCATTCTTCTTGTTCCGCCCAGATCGTAGGCGGCATTTGAGGAAATAAAATGAAGTCGGTGGAGTTAAAATCAATTAGAGTTTTGTACTTTCTCATGGAGTGTTTGAGGGAGAAAGGAAGCGTAGTGGTGAGATCTGAACAAGGGTTGAGGGTGTGAATTAGAGGTTATGTGATTTGTTATGTTTTGTAAAATATCGTTATGTATTGTAAACAAGAAAGATTATCTATATATTTATTAGTAAAGAGTCTTATACCCTGTTGTCATTTTGGCCTTAAATTTTGGTTCAGGCCAAAAATCGAACTGTCCTCGGCCACTCCTGCAGAATAAGAGTGACGCTGTATCTCAAACATCTAACAACGGTTAAATATACGTTATGAAGCAATCACAAACAAAATGATCAAATCATGACTCAGATTCACTAAAATATGACATCATGATGCTATGCATGGGCTTAAGAGTCGACTTACTCATTTTCTTCTCTTGAGTGTAAAAAATTTAATCTAGACCCAAATCAATTAAATTAGTATCACCTAAAATTATTAAGTGATTTATATACATGTCAGAATAGCTAAACAATTAAGTCAACTTACTCAAATTTCATATTACCTTAACCACCCAAACAATCAAAATTAAACTCAAATGCTCAGCAGTTCACAACGCTACTTTACCACCAAATAAATTGCACTCCCCCTTCCTCGTTTTATTAACAAAGACCAAACGTAAGTAATGCAAGGATAAACGCCTAAATAGCTAACTGAAAGTATTGCTACTAGTCGGGGGCGAAGCTCGGGATGCCACGACACCCGCACGTCTCGGTTGAAACTATGTATATATATATGTATTTATGCATGAGAAAGCACATAACTCTCTGTCTTGCCACCCAAAGTAATAAAGGGGAGCATAGTGCCACTGGTAAAGTGCTGGTTTTTGCTTCCCCGGGACACGAGTTCGAACCCAGTTTAGTGTTTTGGTGCATTTCTTAAAACTATATCTTAGCCTTGCAGCACCTTAGTAGGTGAGCTTTTCAAAACGAAAAAAAGAAATTGGTTAAGTGGAATCGGACCCTCAACCTCTTCGAACTTAAAAGTCGAACAAACCGCGGTTCTTCCATTGCTTCCACCTTATTCTACCCATAATTTGGTGAGTTATCTTCTAGTTTCGTTTCTAGTGTGGTATGTTGTCGTTTCTGATTTAGGTTAATGGTCTTCTTCTTCTTCTTCTTCTTCTTTTTCTTAATTTGCGGCTCCTTCACAGAATCTGTTCTGTTTCTTTTCTTTCTTCTGATACAAGCTTCAAACTTTTTTGTAGCAGATAATTTGTTTTTTTTTTTTCGGTGTCATGGATTTCTGGAACTGATTTTAGCAGAATTCTCGCATTATCTTTGATTTTTTTCACCTAGAAGGTTCCTCAAATATGAAATTCAGTTGCAAAACTCCAAACTTTTGGAGTAGAAGAAGACATGATTTTGTTTTGATTGTTAGTGTTATGGTTATTTGAATATGGTTTTGGCAGAATTAATTTGTGCATTCTCTTTCATTTCTTTTACACCTAAAAGGTCCCTGAAATATGGATATTCAGTTGTAAAGCGTTCCAACGTGCTTTGTTATGGTTCATTTGGCAAAGGAGGTGAAGATGGGTGGTCCGGTTCAATTTCGATGCATGTATTACATAGAAAGGTTAGATTCTTTCTCCTCTGAAATCGCCTTTTAGTTGAAATCTGTTACAAAACTTATATACATTTACTTAATAAATATTTGGGCACATTAAAAGGTTATGCATGCAACAAAGCTCACCTGAAAGGATCAATTACTAAGGGCGATCTTGCAAAGGACTGTATGACATTTTGTTCTAAATATTTAACTTATATGAAAATTGTCCTGATAGAAATTTTGATTCTTCCAACATGGAACACAATGCCTATCTATAGATAAATGTAGTGGTAGGCCATTACAAGGGGATGCTTTGTAATTTAACCAAAAGACCCCGTAAACCAACATAAAAAGCACCTCAATCCCTAACAGAGGCGAATCACCATTAAAAAAAAGAAGGAAAAAAAGTATTAAGCTGGATTTGATCCCTAAACCTCTAGGTAAATAACTCAACCATCAATCAAGTACACCATTTAGCTTTTTTGTTAATGTATTCCAAATGAGATAGAATTATACTAATTTTAGAAAATATATACATAAAATACCTAGTTTTACGGAGAGACCATATGTTCACGTGTCCCATTTTTTGCACCTAAAATCGCCCCTGATCCCTAATGTGATGAAGCATCCAGACTGTCAAGTCCTGGTAAGTGTCAATGTTCAAATGTGATATATCTAATTTTCACTATCGCTAATTTTTAGAAACTGTTGTAGAGAAAGACTGTTACTAGCTTTGAAAGTTCATGCATAAAACAGAATGGTTATAGCTGTTTTTCTGGCATATTGTCCAACTAACTTGACTTAGTCATTCATTATGTTTCACTCGAATGAGAATTATGTTATTACTCAACTGAAATCAAAGAGGAATGACTAAATGAATGTAATTGTATTTAATTGGCCTTTTAGATTTTACCTGAATATCTGAACTATTTATTAAGTATATGATTTTGTTTGTTCTTTCTTCAGAATTGAAATTCATGGTTCTGACTTCGGAACTTCATGTATAAACTATAAAGAAGAACTGATCACATTGCATAGTGAACTTTGATGATGTGGAATTTTCAAGAGGTATGAGTGACTATGGACTGGAGTTATAGTCTAATATGATAACTATCATTTCTAATAATAGTGGTTCAATAGCTCAACAGAATGTGCTATGATGGCATATATTTACTCAATTTCAATTAGAGCTTTGAGGCAACGTAAAAGTAATTAAAAGGATCAAAGAAGTATGAAAGGACTGAGGTGAATTCATCATGAAAGGTGATATTTTGGAATTTCAACAAAGGATCCAATATGATTTGTAACTGGCTAGTAGTATCTCTAAATCGATACTTATTGCACATACATATTACTTATTTGTAGTATACATTGCATATAAAAATCGGCATGAAATACATACATAACATTTTGTTTGTTAACACATAAGTAGCTCATAGTACTACCGATTAAATATAACAGCACTAAATTTGAGTTAACAAGCAGAGTTTAAGATTGTCGCAAATAAATTGGCACTTTTTTACTTGCGGTTAAATCGGTTTTAAACCCATATCCCTTATCGCTTCTTCGCATTTCCTTGATCGTCGACGAATTACATTCAGTTGGGATTTCTTTGTTTATTCAATAAACTAGCATTTTTTTGCGTGGATTGCCCTTCTTTTGGGGTGGTCTTTAAATTTTGCCCCTCATATTTGTGGTCTTTAAATTATGCCCCTCATATTGCTGGTCTTTAATTTTTGTCCTTCGCATTGCAACTCTGAGCGTTCACGCAGAAATCATGAGGTTCTGAGTTCGAACCCCCGCTCAAGCATAAATAAAAAAAAAAATTGCAAAGCAAGGTTTGGATCGCGTGTATGCGAACCGTACACTTGTTAAGGAATTACCAAATTTATGCGGACCGGCATACTCGCCTTATGGGCGGACTTGGCATAAGTATGCGGTCCGTATAACTTTGGTAATTCTTTAACAAGTTTATGCCGGTGGGGGCATACTTTTAATGGGCAAACTTTTATGCCGGACCAGGCATAAACTTGTGAAGGAATTACCAAAGTTATGCCGGACCCGACATACTTATGCTAAGTCTGCCCATAAGGCATAAGTATGCCGGGTCCGGCATAACTTTGGTAATTCCTTCACAAGTGTATGCCGGTGGGGGCATAGCGAAATTTAAACTCTGCCTTGCGATTTTTTTTTTTTAAATTTTGACTGTGTGGGGGTTCGAACCTGGAACCCATGGGTTTTAGCCGAAGGGCAAAATTTAAAGATTTCAAATATGAGGGGCAAAATTTAAAGACCACCCCAAAAGAAGGGCAATTCGCAGAATTGCCCATAAACTAGTCTCATGAGGCCCGTGCTAAGCCTGGGCCCAAACTCAATGTATAAAAGTAGCTATTTTAATTAAAGAAATATAATTTATGTTAGTAATCGTTAAATTTCAAATAAGTATATTTTCAATATGTACAAGCAAAACTTTCATTTCACTCCTTGAATATTTTAATTTTCGTTTTGATTAAATTATTTACTTCAAATCATCAGATGCGGAGTCAGAATTTGAAGTTATGAGTTCTGAATCCTAATATTTAAAGTTATTTAGTTTTAGATTAATAATCTATACATATTTAATGAACTTTTAAGACAAATATAGAAATTGAACCAAAGCGCTACTGAATCCGATCAAAACCTTAACAAACATAATAATCTATACATATTTAATGAACTTTTAAGACAAATATAGAAATTGAACCAAAGCTCTACCGAATCCGATCAAAACCTTAACAAACACTCTTATTCGCCCTGTTTTAAACTTATTTTGTGTTTAGAAGGATTAATTATAGTTAAACAAGAGATTTTAAGGATAATCCGCTTTTTAATGATAACATTGTCTTCATTTTCAACACTATATGGCATCATTTAATTATTTTTAAAACTATCTGAAAATCATTTTAGTACAAATCTATTTAAATATATATGAGTTTATTAAAGTATAAATATAAAGTAAAAGAAATGGCTACATGTAAGTAAAAGATTTTTCAGAAATTCTCAAATTTCATAATACAATTATACAAATATAAAGTAAAAGAAACGCCTACATGTAAAAATCTATAATAAGCAACAAATGAAAAAGAAGAAAATGAGAGAGCAACAAGAAAGAATCTAGCGAAGATATGACTATTTTTTAGGTTAATAGATAGATCAATAGAAGAAAGTAACATGAAAAATAAAGTGCAGCGGATGGGGTTGTTCCTCCCTTAACTAGGGGTCTCGGGTTGAAGCCTGTGTATGAAAAAATCGTTGGTAGGGAGCGCTTCGCTTGAATGAGACCCTACGCGACGCGAGTCCGGATTAATCGGGCTCCAATGCGGATACTGGGCACCGGATAGGAAACAAAAAAAAATACGGTAGGAGGTTTGGTAGCTTTTGAAAAGTAGACCATAAGAACAAAAAATAAATTTAACTTAAAAAAATAAAATTAAAACCTAGAGATAATTAATTAAAAAGTCTAACATTTTAGTGAAAATTTTTGTGAGGACTATAAAAGCCCCTTAATTGTCTCTTATATATAGCAGTAATATACCCAAGGAAGTAGTAGCAGACTAGAGTGAAGCACCAAGGTCAACGGTATGGGTCTAAAACTGATTTAATAGCTCATTCAAGCATGCACGTTATGGAACCGTTAGTTTTCTGACAGAAAAAAACTGAAGGATGTAACCTGCTATTTATAGGATAGTTTGGGATGTTTTTTGTTTAGCATGATTGTATAAGGATAGCGGGAGCTTAGTGCACCGGGCTGCCCTTTTATTTTTTATGATTGTATAAGGATGTTAAGGCAGCACAGCCTTAAATTCTTTTTCATACCCTTTGTTGACTACATTTGTTTTGAGTGCAGGACATCTTGCAACTTCAGACACTACACAATTGTGATACTATCCTCTGAACTACTAATAATTTGTATCGATATTTCAAGAAATTTGCTATTGTCGTAGTAGGCTCCACGATCATTTCAAGAAATCTGCTATCGTCGTAGTAGGCTCCACGATAATTCTAAGAAATTTGCTATAAAGGAGGAAAGCTCGCAGAACATGCCAGCAGAGGTTACTGAAGCTAAATAGAAATTCTTGGTGGAAATTCCAGCTCTAAACCATTTAAGGTAATTAGGAATACATCAAAATTTAATGGATTTAACTTTATAATATTGTTTAATGTAATCAGCTCTCTCACTCTCACTATCTCCGCCTTTTCATCGTTCCCATATCCTTCCTTTTCGCTGGCTTCTATGACAAATTAAGTTTTTCTATTGTACTATGTTTAATAGAATAGGCTTCTTACATTATGACTAATTTCAAATGGTTTAGATGAGGCAGTTTACATTGTTCACTATCATGTTCATAGAATATTTTCATTCATTATGTTCTGAGTTCAAAAAGAAAAGTTGCTTGATCTTGGTCCTTTGATCATAACTTAGCACATGGTAAAGGAGTATCTCATTGAATGAACCAAGAGGTGCTATGACTGGAAAATTTAAACTAAATATCTGATTTTTGCCTTATAAAGATGGTAGAATCAAGAAGTCTATTTTAAAAATGGAGACAGATCACTGTACTAGAAACATTAAAACCTTATATACAAAGTATCTTCTACATTTGGGAAAAGAATGTAAAAGAAAATAAAGACAGAGCTAATATGATCTTGTGAAAATATGCAATATTTATAGTGAATATTAGCTCTCTTCTTCTATGTTTCATGGTGCATGGTCTTACTTGATGACTTCTTAGCTTTAGCTTGGTTATAGATGTTTTTATATCATTCATTAGTGCCCAGAATTTTCTATTTTGATCTACATGTGTACTTTGTAGCTTCTTTTTATTAAAAAGTAATTTTATTTATCTTCTTTTGCAGGATGGCAATATGTTTCATCTAACACACAAGTTATTGGAAGAAAATTTGGTTTTTGGGTTACTATAGTTTATACGCCTGCAATTTTTATGTTTTTTTTTTTAAGTAGCAACATATTTTTAGGAGTATTTAGTTTTTGGAAGTGAGTAAATATTTAGTACATCAGTTTTATGTACTAGTACTAACCTTAGGAAATATATTTATACAAACATTAGTGAGATTTTAATTCGAAATGTGAGAATTGTGTATGTAGTAACTATTTGTAAGTTGCTAAAGTTGTATTGGAGAATATTATTCATATATAGCAAAAATATAATATTGTTGGCAAAGCGGCATTTCCAACAATTTTTTTGTCACTAATCACTGCAATTTACAGTGATAATTTTGTTTTGTCGGTAAAAACAATAGTTTTAGCGACGACATGATATGTTTCACTACAAATTTGCAAGCCATTTTTGTAAAAGACAAGTCGTCACTAATTTGTACATTTAGGCACGGAATATCTTTTTGTATACAAAAGGCTGTCTTTAGTGACGAGATTACACTTACTCAACTACGAACACTACAAAAAAAATGGGTATTTTGCGGAGGTTGAAAGTTGCAATTCGCGGAAGTTTTATCCTCTTTTTAGCAAATAGCGGAGGTGTAACACTTGTAAATCTGGGTTAGGTGTGAATGTGTAAAACTAGTATTAAGAGATATTAAAACTAGGATTAAGATGATATTTTAGCTATATGAATCTATTCGGGATGAATTCGGGTAATAAATAGTTGTTTTGAAGTCAAACCAAATAGTGAAGTTCGTAAGAGTTCTCAAACTCGTCTAAATTTCGGTAAGTCTGACTTCTAGGCCAATTTCGTGAAAATCCGTTGGGTATTTGGGAAAACTTCCTCTATGAAAGTTGTAGGTCTTTGAAATACCTTTCCAACGGTGAGTCGCCCAGCCCAACGGAGTTCTGTCCTAGGAGTTATGCCCATTTTACTGAACATCGTCAGTGCAGTGTAAACATTAGGCGTGCGCGGCGCCCCAGGCCAAATTTGTAGGAAACTCAAAATTTTGACACTGTTGAAATAGATATACTGTGCGCGTCGCCCTAGGCGATGCACCAGGCCATTTTATGCCTGAAGCGATTTTTCCCGAATTTTTATAAAAGCCTAACTTCGTTATATTCATTCCCACTTCGTGTTGGCCGACTTTTTGAGAGGAACAACCCTATAGCTTCCCCAAAACATATAAGGTAAGTTCTTGATCAATTCCCATCATTACTTCATCAATCTAATATCAATTAATCTTAGTTTATCTCTCCAAACCCTAGATTCTTGAAAACCGAAGAAAGAGAAGTTGAAGGAGACTTTGGGAAACTTCTTAAAGGTATGTTCTACGATTCTTACTGAGGTTATTGAGAGGTATGGGACTTGTTTAAGGTATTAGAAACAATTAGAATCCATGGGGGATTCAAGAACACGTTTTTTGGCACAAAAAGCCCTAGTTTTGCGACAAGGGTGGGAACTCTTCGAATTTGGTTGAAGTTCTAAACTTTGTCATTATTAACCTATTGTAGAGTGATTGTTGAACCTTGAAAATTCTGTTGATACCACTTTAGCAGGATTTGAGGTATGTCTCTTTTGAAAACCTTCTTTGGACGTATGTCTTTTTTTTTTTTAAAATCCCTTTTGACTATAAAGGTGATTTGTATGTCTCTTTTCGAACATACTCTTTCGAACAATTTTATGAACTCTTTGGTTGTGGTTTGTATGTGTGAGGGATAAGCCCACATTAAACCTTATTTGTACTACATTATGTATACGTAATCATGATTGTTTTCCTCTCTAAGGGATGATTGAAAAGTTAGATATAAAGCTTTGGTATTCGAACTCGAATTACCTCATAAGGGATGTTTAAACTTGATAATTGAAAAGCTTGACGATCTCATGTGAATGCTCTATAATGGATGGTGTTGAACTTGAAACTTGTTTAAAGAGGTGAACCCGGTTTCTTAAACTGAAATGACTTGATGTACCCTTATAATGAGAGGTTGACATAATCCTTAATGAATAATATGACTATCATGATATGACTTGTGACTCGGCTTCAATGCCATGATTTGAGATTCGGCTTCTATGCTATGATTATGATTTGACTGCTTTGCTATGATTCTCTGTTGGTTGTGATTGGCCTAGCTACTCGGGAGGAAGGGTAGTCACTATGGATCCTAGTGGGGTTGCCTAGCCATTCGAGAGGAAGAGTGGTCATCGAGAGTTCATAATCCCAGTGTGGTATTAGCCTAGCCATTCGGGAGGAAGAGTGGTCATAACCCCAGTGTGGTATTAGCTTAGCTATTCGGGAGAAAGAGTGGTCATCGAGGGTTCATAACCCCGGTGTGGTACTACTCTAGCCATTCCGGAGAAAGAGTGGTCATCGATGGTTCATAACCCCGGTGTGGTGTTTGTCTAGCTATTCGGGAGGAAGGATAGCCTTCGGGGGTGACAGCCCCGAGGTGGTGCTTCTAAGCTGGTTTAGGGAACCTTAAATGTTTATCCCTTCATTATACGGATTTGGGCCTGTATTGGCATGTGTTACTTTGGTTGCCTTTGAGTGTCTTATTTCGTATTTTGGAAGCCTGTGAGTGGCTTGCTTCGTATCTTTGTTGCCTATGAGTGGCTTATTGATGATAATGAACTTGTTCTTTGTGAGTAAAGCTTATAGATGATATTGGTCTCGAATTGAAAAGACTCAAATGGTAATAAATTGTCTACTGAATCGGAAAAGATACATACTTGTCTTGATGTTTTTCTATTGATGATTTTGGGTTGTACGATTGATCTTGTCTTTGATTTCAAATTATTCTATTGGAACTGTTTTCACTAATCATTATTGTATTATTTTGCTATATTACTTATTGTCCCCGAGACACTCACTGAGTACCCAGTACTCAGGCATACCATTGTTATTTTTGATGGTATGTTAGGTAATGAAGAAGAGGAGGTACAGACAGATCTCGCGGATTAGGAGTACTTGTTGCTTTCCAGATTGTTGGTGAGCCCACACATTTGTTCGTGGGTTTTCATTGAGTCAATTATTACTTAACGCGTTTCGGTGTGTCCTAAGTTGGTTTATTTTCTTAAAAGCTCCATAGATAGTTATAAACTTGTAGGTAGCGTCTTGGATGTCTCTTATGTTGAATGGAGGCATGTTGCCACGTTTTAATTTAAATGTTGAATAAGACTTCCGCTAATTTTTATTTCATAAATTATGACCATGATCTTTAATTAGTTATTATAACATCTCTTAAATTATTAATGAAAGATTACAAAAAAAGAAGAAGGACTTATTGTTATTAATTCATAAGGTGCTTCCGGTGTTGTTCATAGCATCGGATGCCTGTTACGTCCAGGGTGGGCTTTGGGCGTGACAGGAGGTTAAAACCTCCACGAATTGCAACTTTCAACCTCCGCAAATTACCCATTTTTTGTAGTGGAAATAGATATAATGTTACACCTCAAAAATTTTCACGTCATTTGCATCGTAAGTAAACTAACGTAAGCTCGGAGAGGTCATGGAATCCTTATAAGGTTAAGGAATACTTATAAAAAGGCTAAGCAAGTGTCTAAAGGTTCCGGGATCAAGTGAATCGAAGAAATTAAGTTTGTCGAAATTTTGAAAAAACTGGCAGAATTTTGGACAGGAAATTCTGGTCCAACTTGAGAGAGGTATATCTCCTATAATATGAGAAGTTATGGAATGCATAGCGTATGTCAATTGAAGTTCAGCGAGTCTTCTTTGCAATGCAACTGGCAAATTGCAATTTGAAAAAGTGAGGAGTAAGTTATGAGCAGTCGAAAAATGACGGAACCGTCGTTGTACATCGGCGGAACCGTCAAAGTAAGGCGGTGGAAGTTGTTTTCTTGCTATAAATAGAAGGGGCCACGACTTGGGGCTCATTATGCATAAAAATCAGATCCTTCTAGACCCTATGAGCGCTCTCAAACTCTTCCTAACCTTCTCCAACCAAATTAAGTGAAGATTAATCTTAAGAATCGTAAGATTAGTGGAGGCATCCTAGTTTGAGTATTGCTAGAGGACTTGCCTACTTGGTTGGGCTTGAAGCGAAGGTTTGGACTGGATTCTCTGGGCATACAAGGTATGTTTATAATCTTAACTTTGATATCAAGTTGTTTATGAAGGAATTTCACGGTTTAAAGTAAAGGAAATCATGGTATAAAGGTTGCAAGTTGACTTATTGATGTTGTTGAAGAGGGACTGAATTTAAAGGAAATTTTTGGATAGATTTGCACTTGTTTACCTTGTAATATATTGATTATGTTGTTGTTAGTGTTGTTGTTGGTGTTTGGGAGCTGTTTTGGAATTGGTCCGGAGTAGATAATATAGGCGAAATGCTGTCCGAATTTCGTTAACTTATTAACTAGCTAAGTTTGAAGTGTGTAAGTGTTCCTATAGCCTGGTTGTTGTATGAATCAGCTTGGACGTAGATTTGCAGGTTCAGAGGATAGACGTTGAGCGGTTAGGTAAGCGACGAGGTATATAAGGCTATCCCTTTCTTTCTTTTGGCATGATCCTTGTGAACCGAACGTACACGTAACGTTAATCCATAATGGTTCTACTCTTAGAGTTAGGGATGACCCGTTTGATTCTTGTTCTACAGTATATCTTTAGAAAGTCTTGCTTCTGTGTCAGTATAATCTTTAGAGTCACTTGTACTCTTATCATGTGTTGCATTGCATATATATATATATATATATATATACAGAGATACACATACAGACCCGAGACCCCTCAGGCGCTATATGCACATATATTATGTATTATATATATATATATATATATATATGTATAGGGAAAGGTGACGACGTTATATATGCACTACCACCTGATCAGCTGGTCATATGATGATAGGATGATGATGATGATGATGCAGGCCGATACGATATGATGGGATGCCCACAGTGGCTAGACAGGCGTTATATATGCATATTTATATGTATGACCTCATGCATGCATGCACAGTATTCATGCATATCATTAGCCCTCAGAGGCAGTTCAGATGCATAGTATTTATGCATATCTTGGTTCATAGAAATAGCTCGAATGTATAGGTTTATTATCTCTTATGTTTCATGTTACTCTCAGGTCTCTGTTATGTTATTTTCATGCTTTACATACTCAGTACATTATCCGTACTGACGTTCCTTTGCTGGGGGCGCTGCGTTTCATGCCCGCAGGTCTTGAGATACATTTTGACGGATCTTTTAATAGGATACCGGCTCAGCAGGCAATGTCGTGGCACTCCACTTACTCCGGAGTTGCTTTGTGAGTCAGTGTAGTTGCATATGCATTTGCATGGGTATGGCGGGGTCCTGTCCCGACCAGATTATGTCATGTACTCCAGTAGAGGCTCGTAGACAGATATGCACAGTTAGATGTTATATGACCTTCTCGGTCCTTATTTTGTTGTACTATTATATTTTGATAGCCTTGTCGGCTTGTATACTTGGTTTCAGCTTGATGACGTTTATGTATATCTTTTGGGTTGGTGTCCTTTACAGCTGATGATATTTATGAGTTAGCAAGATGACCCACTCAGGTATGATTATATGATGAGGTGCATGTATGTTTTGTGGTGCTTGGCAGGCTAGCTCCGGGCGCCCTTCATGGCCTTCCGGTTGGGTCGTGACATATAACTTCAGAGACAATTGATGTCGTCACTAATTAAACTAAAAAGTTAGTGACAAAGTGATTTCGTCGGCAATAATAACCTTTTTAGTGACGAAAACACAATATCAACTACAAAAATTTTAAACTTTTTGACGAATGAGTTCGCCGTAAATACTATGCATTTGGGGACAGAAAAAAAAAAATCGTAGTCAATACAATCTTAGCGACGAAACGCTAAATTGTCTTCGTATACATTTAGCGACCCACGTTTACGGACGAATGATTGACGAACTTTTTTTCGTGACTAAATATGATGTTTAGGTGACAAAATAATTCGTTACGGGTGATCAAATTTGTTGTAGTGTTGCTCCATGGTGTCGGGGTTACGACAGTCTGACTTTTGAACGACTAAGCAATTACTAAGCTCCCACCCATCCCCAACCAATTAGGGTAAAGTGTTCATTCATACCTTCAATAGCACCGACAAACCTTCAAGGTTAATGGTTAAAACTTGTTAAAATTAAAGTTTTGCTCATGGAACAAACGATGTCAAAATTTTAAAACTACCTACCTCCAAGGTCATTCTTGTAAATCACTGATGGTCATTTGAGTTCTTAACTTTGACTCGAACTCTTTACATGCAGTGGCGGTGTGGGCGCCACATTCAAGCTTAAGGGGTTCATATGATACCTCTTGCTCAATTTTTTTAAACTTATTATACATATATTACAAGCCAAAAATAATAAAACACATTATAAATACAGCGGGTGAATCCCCTTCATGACTTGAAAGCGGAAACTTGATAACCTATTTTTATAAAAGTTGAATTCCCCTTAATGAAATCTCCGGCTACGTCACTATGTGTGTGTTAAAAAAATTCACAAAATAAGTACAAATAATAAATTTTGAACCCAGTAAATCAAATGGATTAAAGTATAATCTCGAACTCGAACCCTTAATGTCCGAATCCTACCTCAGACTTTAAGTTTGCTTCCAATGAAAACATCGAGTTACTGTTTGAGTCTTTAATTTGCCCACTCGATCCTTTTAATATGAAATGAGTCTTCATCGAATTGTTGACTTTTGATCGTTTGTCGTCCTTTTTGAAGCTAGCATATTGCATGATTCCTATATTTCCCCATTAGATTTCTTTTCCAATTTTAACCTGCATTTTGATTTTCATTTCTCATGGGTTTCTCTTAGTTTGGTCTCAATTTTGTGATGAAAAGGAACATAAAATTAGTAATCAAAAGATAGAATTACATATTAGTTGATATTCAAACATTTCACTCTCGGTGTGCTATAGTTTGTACTTACATTTTTATACAGGTTATTTAGTTATTCTATAAGTTTAAACCGTCAACTTAAAGTTAATTGAAATTTCTTCAGATGCCAGGTGGTAGATTTGGTTTGTGCACCTAATCACAAATGTTCACTCCCTCTTATCAACAGATTAAAAAAGAAATTTAGATAGAAAAAGAAAGCAACAAAAACAAAAAAGCTAAAATAAATTTCGATTGTAAGACTGCTATGAATATTAGCTCTAGTCAGAGGTGGAGTTAGAAGTAGGGGTGTGCAAAAACCGGTTTAACCGATAAATCGAACCAATAAAATGCTATTGGTTTATCATTATCGTGTATTGGGTTAACGGTTTGTAAACGGTTTTGTAAAATTTTTTATTGGGTTATCGGTTCGGTTTCCGGTTTTAAGGATTTAGCTAATGGTTAAATCGATAACCCAATAAGCTTATATTAAAATTATTATTTTTATCCCTAATTATATAATAGTGACTTTAAATTCTAATTATTTAAAACAAGTTTGTTTTAGCAAATAGCAATAACGTAAGTTTGTTTTAGCAAATAGCAATAGCGTATTTGAATAGCTTCTACAACATTCAAGTTTGCTACTTAATGTGAAAGAAAAGAAGTTTGTTTAAGCAAATAACAATAACGTATTTGAATTTGCTTCTACAACATCCAAGTTTGCTACTTAAAGTGAAAGAAAAGAAGTTTGTTTTAGCAAATAACAATAACGTATTTGAATTTTGCTTCTACAACATCCAAGTTTGCTACTCAAACGTGAAAGAAAGAAGTTTTGTTTTAGCAAATAGCAATAACGTATTTGAATTTGCTCCTACTTGTAATTTGTGTACACTTTTAATCTTTTATGTATGAAAGCAGTGTATATATGAACAAATGAAAACAAGAGATAGCAAAAAAATTCGAGGGGCATTTTCTTATTGGTTAAACCGAAAACCGAACCGTTAAGGACCAAAAATCGATAAACCGGAACCAATAACAAATATCTTATTGATTTGGTTATCGGTTTAGCATATTTAAAAATCGAAAATCAATAAACCGAACCAATAATACACAAAATCGAACCGAACCGACCGATAAGCACCCCTAAGCGCAAGAGATCATTCGAAAATCACACAGTATACATAAGTTATTACTTTTATAGAGTTGGGGATGAAGCTTGGTGGATCTGGGTGGAGTAACGGAATTCATCCGAATCTCCTTTGCCGGAAAAATTACATTATATATATTACATACAAAATCAAAATAATTTTTTATGTACATGTGGAAGATGAATTAAATTCCCTTGACTTTTTCATGTGATTACTTCTTTATATTTTAAATCTGCTTAATAAAAATCTTATCTCATCCACTGTATATATGTAGATGTTGAATTTATTTACCTTCTTCGTGTAGTTACTACTTTGTACATCAAATTTCCTTAATAAAAATTCTCGCTTCACCGGTGACTCAAGTTCCGATGTGTTGGGCTTTTGGTTCAATCCTTGTGGTACATCTATTAACACAATAAACAAGTTGATTCAATGGCCTTAATTAATTGCTCCAAAATAATTCAATTGGCAACAACTGACATATTTATGAAATTTAATGAAAGAACTCTCAATCAGGATTATATTCGATGGGGCTGCATGCAATTTCGAAGAAAACAAATTGGACTAAAAAATTATTGGTGATTAAATAGAGTATCCACGTTTCAAGATGTTCTCCCACTTCTTTCAAAGTTGCTACCTCCGTCCATTTTTACTTGTCATGTGCTCCCTCTATTCCATAATAAGTGATTTTTTAGGCTTTTCATTTTATTTAAAAAATAAGTGGTGCTTTAGGATTTCAAGAAGAAATTGATATTCTTCTTCCAAAATGACCCTTATTTACATAATCAAGAATAATTAAGCTTTTCTTTTTCTAGGCATTTAATTAGGGATAAGTTAGTAAAAACACCCCTAATTTTCTAGGAGTGAAAGACTTTCTTAAGGGGTGTGCATAAACCTAAAAAGTCACTTATTATAGAATGGAGGGATATTGATTTGACACATATATTAAGGAGCCAAAAATAAAATGAAAATTTTACTACTCCCTCCATTCCATATTAAGTGGCCTTTTAGGCCTTTTATTTTGTTTCAAAATAAGTGACGCTTTAGGATTTCAAGAAGAAATTAATCTATTCTTCCAAACTTACCCTTATTTATAATCAAGAATCATTAAATAACTTTTCTTTTTCTAAGCATTAATTAGGGGTAAGTTAGTAAAAATACTCATAATTTTCTAGGAATAAGCAATTTCTTAAAGGGTGTGCATGAGCTAAAAGAGTTACTTATTATGGAATGGAGGGAGTATATCACTCTTTGAATATAGTAAATGCAATGTTTTGAGAAATGCATAGAGAAGTGATTATATAGTAAATACTCCCTCCATTCCATAATAAGTGGTGCTTATGCACACCCTTAAAAAATTGCTTACTCCTAGAAAATTATGAGTGTTTCTACTAACTTACCCCTAATTAATACCTAGAAAAAGAAAAACTATTTAATGATTCTTGATTATAAATAAGGGTAAGTTTGAAAGAATAAGATCAATTTCTTCTTGAAATCCTAAAACACCACTTATTTTGAAACAAAATGAAAAGCCAAAAACACCACTTATTATGAAATGGAAGGAGTAATAAAAGTAAATTAAGAACTAAGTGTTAAATTTTATCTTAATTTTCTAAACTAGATAAATAAATGGAACATCTATTTTTAGTATATAGATGAAAACTAAAAATAGATGGAGGGAATACTCAATAATGTCTAAAGGAGGAGGAAGACAGAAAGAATTAAAAGAAAACGAATAATTGAGTGAAAATGTGACTATTAAGTTGGAAGAAGAAAAGACTTCTCATTAATTGAGAGACAAAAGCTATAACCACAGTGCGGCATCATGAACTAACACCCAACATGGGTGTGTTAGCATTTCAATTTGGAAATCTTGAGAGACAAAAGCTATATAATGAGAGGTGTCGGAAGGAGGCTGAATTATCAACATGCAAAAAATGAGCTGATTAGACCACTCGCAATTGACACGCAATCCCTTCGTCTTATAATGAGAGGTGTCGGAAGGAGGCTGAATTGTCAACATGCGAAAAATGAGCTGATTAGACCACTCGCAATTGACACGCAATCCCTTCGTCTCAAAATATTTGCTGTGTTTTTCATTTACACACCAACCCCTAAGAAAATATTAGTTAAAAAATGTGTTTGACTATTTTAACCTTATTTATATCTTGAGATATAATATATCTTCACTGAATATTTACTCTATATGTGTCATAATTGAGGTGTTTGTAGTCTTCAGGAACAATTAGTAGTTACTACTACGGATAAAATAGAAAAAAAAGATTAATCTTGTCTTGAATTTCTAAAATGATAAATATTTTCAGACATATATTTTTAGTGAGGACGACAAGTATTTTGAGACAAAGGAGGTATCTTTTAAAGATTTTTTAGTTTTATATCTTTAGATTGTTAGATTTTACAAGCATTCTGAATATTGTGTTCTAGTATTTGTTTACTATTGTTTGTATCGTTGGTGGGCACTTCTTGTGCCTTTTGTTTGTTGTTTGGACATGCGTTATGCAACCTATAATAGCAAGTTCCTGGAAAGCAATTCTTTAAAATTATGACATCGACAACAAAGGAAAGTCTTACAAGTTCCTAAAATTGCAATTTCTTGTCTTCATCTTGTTAAGCAAATTGAGAAAGCAGCATACAAGATAGTTCTCAAGTTCATTGATTGTTCAAAAAGACAAACATGCCAAAAGTAGAGGCAAATAGTGTTGATGTATAGCATAGTAAACAAGCTATCATGGTTAGTTAGTTAAGTGTAACTACTCTAGTTAGTCCAGTTGTTAGAGCTAGTTCCTTCATGTGATGTGTAGATTAAATGAGTGATGTATATATACTTGTATGATGAAACATAATACACACACTTGATTCATTAATCAATACATAATATGTAATATTTCTCTCTATAACCGTTTCTCTCTTCTTTCTCATTTCCCTCTCTTTTCTTCCTTCTTTTTCAAGCTTCATTCTTATCAATTCTGTTAGCTTCAAATCTCCATTAATGGAGTTATCATGGTATCAGAGCCTCACACGATTGTAGGCAAAACATCAAGTGATTAGAGTAGTTCTTTCAAGTTCACAAAATACATTTAGGTTCACAACAAAATCTGTGAATCGCAAGTAAGTGTAATCAAAGTTTAGGACTCGATATTCATACACAGTCAAGTTGATAAGATGAATACAACTACAGAAACATCTGAATCATTAGCCACTGGAAATTTGCCAATTAACAATAATCAAGTTGAAAACAATGGAACAACAAACACTGGAGCAACAAATTCAGTCATAGATCACACATATCCATTGTATCTTCAATCCACAGACACTCCAGGTAGTTCACTAATCTCTCTGCAGTTAACTGGCTCTGAGAATTATGCTTTATGGAGTAGGTCTATGAGGATTGGATTGTTAGGTAAAGAAAAATTAGGCTTTGTTTATGGAAGGTATCCGAAGAGTAGCTTCTCATCAAACTTGCATGATTTGTGGGAAAAAGTTAACGCTGTAGTCTTATCATGGATCATGAGTGCTGTTAGACCTGGTCTACTTAGTTGTGTAGTATATACTTGTGATGCTCACAAAGTCTGGTGTGAATTGAAGGAGAGGTTTGATAAGATCAATGGATCTTATGTGTTTCACTTACACAAGGAGATTCATACATGTACTCAAGGGACTATGTCTGTCTCAGACTATTTTACAAAACTTAGTGATCTATGGAATGAATTTGATGCAATTATGCCTTGTCCTGAGTCAAGGAATTTTTTTGAACACTTTGAATATCAGAGGCTCCTGTAATTCCTTATGGGATTGAATGAGTCCTACTCACAAGCCAGAGGTCATATTCTTATGATGTCACCAACTCCCAACTTAAACAAAACCTATTCTCTGCTGATTGATTGGGAAGGTCAAAGGAATTTAGCTATTGTTGCTCATGCTAGCATAGGCTCTAGTCTGATGGAAAATGTAGCCATGTTTAGTCACAAAAGGAAATGGAGCTGGTGGAGGTCATACTGGTGGTCCTGGACCAGGAGGAGGCGGAAATGGATCAGGACATGGTCACTATGGTAGTCACTACAACAAAGCTTAAAAGCAGTACATCATTTGTGAAGTTTGTGGTTACAAGGGACATACTAAGGAACAATGCTTCAAGGTGGTTGGTTATCCACCTAACTGGAAATCTAAGAAGAAGAATGTATCATATGCTAATCAGGTTGCTTCTCAGCCTATAGCACAAATGCCTCCTCAAGCAAAGGCTCCCGCTCCAACTCCATTCTTCACACAAGATCAGTACAAAAAAATCATGCAGATGCTGTCTAAAGGAAGTGAAGGTGGAACAGCAGAACATTCAGCCAAAGCTGCTACAGCAGGTAGTATCCTATCTGCTTTGGTGTCAAAATATGTGAATAAGGAGTGGATAATTGCTATTGGAGCTTCTAATCACATGACATCAAAAATTGGCATGTTAGACAATTACAAATATGTTCCAGAGTCTAGTAGAAACAAAGTGCATTTACCAACTGGTAATGTGGTGCCAGTGTCACTTATTGGAGAATCAAGCATTTTTAAAGATCAAACAATCACTAATGTGCTGTTTGTCATAGAGTGTAAATGTAATCTGTTGTCTGTGTCTCAGATTACCAAAGAACTCAAATGCTCAGCCTCTTTTTTCCCTGATTTCTTTATCTTCCAAGATCTCTTCACTGGACAGGTCAAGGGGATTGGTAGAGAGGAATGTGGACTATACATACTGAGAGAGAAGTTAACTCTATCATCATTTGTGCAACCAGTACAAGAAGTTTCTAACACATCAGTCATAGAATTTGCAAGTTCAGTTAGTATATCTAAGTCTGAGTCTAGTTCATTATAGCATAAGAGACTAGGTCATGCTCCTATTTTTGTAATAAAGCATGAGTATTTTAGAAACTTGTCAGCTGCAGATTATTCACATTGCACTGTTTGTCCCTTAGCAAAGCAGACTAAACTGCCTTTTCCCGTGAGCACTCATATGTCTCAGAATATGTTTGAATTAGTACATTGTGATGTTTGGGGTCCTTCCAGAGTTCTTACTCACAACAATAAAAGATACTTTGTGACTTTGGTTGATGATTATTCCAGATACACATGGATTTTCTTGGTTACTGTGAAATCTGATACTATTGTGATACTTAGACATTTTATTGCAATGGTTAAAAATGTGTTTTCCACTTCTGTCAAGGTGCTTAGGACAGATAATGGGGGTGAATTCTTCAGTTCTGAATGTCAAACCATGTTGGCTGAAAACGGTATAATTCACCAGTCATCTTGTGCTTACACACCTTAGAAGAATGGTCTTGCTGAAAGAAAACATAGAACAATCCTGGAGATGGGAAGGACACTGAGATTTCAGGCCTCTATTCCTTTGAAGTTTTGGGGTGAATGTGTGTTAACTGCTTCTTATCTTATCAATAGACTTCCCTCTAAGGTACTTAAGTTCAAAGCACCATTTGAGATGTTATACTCTTATCCACCATCTCTCAGTCATCTTAAAGTCTTTGGGTGTTTGTGTTATGCCACTTGTCTTAAAATCCTAGATAAGTTTTCCCCTAGATCAATACCTGCTGTTTTACTTGGATATGCTTCTACTCAGAAGGGCTATGTTTTATATAACCTTCATTCCAAGTCACTATTTGTTAACATAAATGTTGTATTTCATGAAGATATATTTTCTTCCAACCTATGCAAGTCTCAAATGACCCCATTTTTCCTGTTTTAAATCCTTTAGTGCATGAGCAACTATCTGAGCCTAATCCTAAGCCTCAGTCAAACCTCAATGATTCTCCCAGTACTTCTCCCACCTATGATCCTATACCTACACCAACTTTCTTTCATGATACACTACCTGATGAGTCTGCACCTATCCTTAGCACTTCACCTAGTCCTACTGGTCCTGATAGTCCTCCTTCACCCACTTCTCATATTCCTGATACTCTTCATATTCTACGATACATTTAACTTTCCCACAACCTCATCAGATCCTGCTCCTTCCAGAAAATCCTCTAGACCTAGCAAGCAACCTCTATGGATGAATCACTATGTAGTTGATGGTCCATGTCTATATCCCATGTCCTCCTTTGTCTTTTTCAATCACATTTCACTATCATACAACCAAGACATCTCTACCTATTCTGTTCAAACTAAACCTACTTCCTTTAGAGATGCCTCACTTGACCCTCAATGGGTTCAAGCTATGCAACTGGAGATTAATACTTTAGAAGACAATAACACCTGGAGTATTGTGGATCTACCACCTGGCAAGAAACCTATTGGCTGCAGGTGGATTTATAAGATAAAGTACAAATCTAGTGGTGAGGTGGAGAGATTCAAGGCTAGACCAGTTGCCAAAGGGTATAGTCAGAAGGAGGGGCTTGATTATGGTGAAACCTTTAGCCCTGTGGCTAAAATGGTGACTGTTAGATCAGTTGTGGCATTAGTCAACGCCAAGAATTGGTTCATCTATCAAATGGATGTCCACAATGCCTTTCTTAATAGGGACTTGTTAGAAGAAGTGTACATGTAGATTCCTGATGGATTTGTTAGACAGAGGGAGAAAAGTAAAGTCTGCAAACTCCACAAGTCATTATATGGCCTTAAACATGATCCTAGACAATGGAACCTGAAACTAACTGAGTCTTTGGTAAGCATGGGGTTCCAACAAAGTCATTATGACTACTCACTTTTCACCAAGAAGACAAACACTGATATTGTTGTAGTACTAGTGTATGTTGATGATTTACTGATAACTAGAAATAATCCAAGATTGTTGAGTGACACTAGAAAGGACTTGCAGAAGAAATTTAAAATGAAGGACTTGGGAGAACTCAAGTTCTTTCTTGGAATTGAATGTGCAAGGTCAAGCAAAGGCATTGGGTTGTCTCAGAAAAAGTATGCTCTAGAGTTAATAGCAGAATCTGGTTTAGGAGGAGCCAAGCTTGCTGGTACTCCACTTGAGATGAATCAAAAATTAACCTCAGCCTTGTATGATTAGTGCATTCCCAAAGAGAGTAGCACTAAAAAGAATATCAGAGAAGATCAGATTCTACCTGATACTAGTAGTTATCAGAGGTTAGTGAGAAGACTATTGTATCTCGCCATGACAAGGCCTGATTTGTCATTTGCAGTTCAAGTACTAAGTCAATACATGCATTGTCCCAAAGTGTCACACATGGAAGCAGCACTAAGAGTAGTCAGCTACATCAAGGAAGCACCAGGATTGGGGTTGCTAATGCCAGCAGAAAGTACAGATCAACTCTCAGCATTTTGTGACTCAGAGGCGGGGTGCCTGCTTAGAAACTAGAAGATCTGTGACAGGATATCTAGTCAAATTTGGAGGAGCTTTAGTGTCTTGGAAGTCTAAGAAACAGGAGACAGTGTCAAAAAGCTCAACAGAAGCTGAGTTTAGAAGCATGGCAACTTATGCAGCTGAAATAACTTGGTTACTGGGACTGTTCAGAGAACTTGGAACACAAGTAAATGTACCAGTTAGCATGGTATGTGATAGCAAGGCTGCTATCCAAATTGCAGCCAATCCAATCTTCCATGAAAGGACTAAGCACATAGATATTGGTGTCATTTTGTTAGAGAAAGGATATGTCAAGGAATCTTTGAAAAGCGAGTATGTTAACACTAAAGATCAGTTAGCAGATTTGCTCACAAAAGGTCTAGGAAAGGCCCAACATCAGTACTTGCTGAGCAAACTAGGAGTGATCAACCTGTACCAACCATGAGCTTGAGGAGGAGTTGTCACGCCCAAAAACCCACCTTGGACGTAACAGGCATCCGATGCTATAACCAACACCGGAAGCACCTTATAAAATAATTAAACATCAAGTTCCTTTTTAATAATCTTTCCTTATTAAATTAAACAAAGTTATAAGTAACTGCATATCAGGATCACAATTATGAAATAAAATCAGCGGAAGTCTAATATAAGTAAATAGTCATAAACGTGGCAAACACCCATTAAGTCGTACGAGACTTTGAAAATCTACCCACAATTCTGACAATTATCTATGGAGCTTCTAAGAGATAGAACAATCATCTAACTTCGAGACGCAGCCCAAAAATCTAGAATAATAAATGAAATAGGAAGTGTCACACAAACAAGGATGTGGGCTCACCAAATCAACAGCAGCAGCAAGTTCTCCTAAGCGTCGAGAGTATCACAAACCTGTTCTTCTCCGTTACCTAACATACCATCAAAAATAACAATGGTATGCCTGAGTACTTTTGTACTCAGTGAGTGCCTCTGAGACAACAAGTAATATAAAAATAAAATATAATAATACATAAAGAAATTAGTTCTGAAAAGATAGTATAAAAACAGTTATTCCACTTTGTGATTCTTAATATCATTTGTTAAATAGTTTACAAAGCCATTTCAAAATCCCAGTTTCAATTATGCCTTAAATCAATCAGGCATGAATACCAGTTCCATAATAAAGATGGATATCACAATCGCCCGTATAGGCCAAACTCAATATCAACAACACTACGCAATACACCGGAATATGGATTCACGGTGGCTACTCTTCCTCCTGAATAGCAAGGCAATTAATACACCCCAGGTAGCGAACCCGGAAGTGGCCACTCTTCCCCCCAAATGGCAAGGCAATTAATACACTAGGATCAATATCAACAACACTGCGCAATACACCAGAATATGGATTCACGGTGGCTACTCTTCCTCCGAATAGCAACGCAATTAATACACCCCAGGTAGTGAACCCAGAAGTGGCCACTCTTCCTCCCGAATGGCAATGCAATTAATACACTAGGATCCATAGTGGCTACTCTTCCTCCCGAATAGCAAGGCAAAACACAACAATCAGTTTTCGTAGCATAGAGGCCAATTCATAATGCATTTGTAAGGTAGCCACATCATCAATTGTCATTAAGGTTCATCATGCCATATCGAAAGAATAAGTCATTCCAATCAATGTTTTGAAAACGCACAACTTCTTTATGAAAGATTTCCATGTCCCAATTCATCAATGAGAATGTCATTACCAACTCTTAACCATCATTATTAAGCATCTCTTATAGAGGAAAACATTTATAATATCTTATAACTATATAGGGTTTGTTACAATCTAGGTTTAATGTGGGTTTGTCCCCTCACACACATTAACCACCATTTAGACATGAATTAGAGTTCAAGAAACATGAAAGATATTACTTTTCCTTTCATTCATTAAAGAATCTTGAATAAAATTTATACTTCCAACAATAGTTTCAAAAAGTGATTTTCATTCAAAATAAGTTTTCAAAAGAGAGACATACAAATCACCTTTATAGTCAAAAATGATTTTTAAAAGAGACATACATCCCAAACCAGTTTTCAAAAGGGAGACATACCTTAATACGTTAAACAAAGTTTAACAATTTACTTTCGTAATGAAGAACACCCAAACCCTAGCTTGAATCACTTTGGGAAGAATTATAATGCAAACCCTAGGTTTTGGTCACAAGAATCATGTTAAGAATCATGGGTTTGATGTTAGAATGGATTATTAATGTTAAGGGAGTCCTTACCTTTGATTTGAAGACTTGGAGGAATGATTTTCGTCCTTAGGGTTTGGGAGAATGAAAAAAAATGGGAACAAAATAAGATCATACCCATTTTAAACCAAAATTTATGCCAGAAACGGAAGAAGTACGGCCTAAAAGGACGTCCCGTACTTTAAAGGACGTCCCGTACTTTCTGGGCGCACTTTGGGCGAAATTTCCAGCTTTTGCTCCCTTCAGTAAAGCGGGCATAACTTTTTGTACATAACTTTTGTTGGACTGGGTGACCTACCATTGGAAAGCTATTTCAAAGATACACAACTTTCGTGAAGGAAGGTTTTTCAAATTCGCAACACATTTTCATGAAAATCGCCTAGAAGACAGACCTATCAAAACTTAGGCGAATTTAAGAGCCCTTAAGAACTTCAATTGTTGGTTTGACTTCAAAACGACCATCTTCCACCCGAATTCATCAAGAATGGATTCATATAGATATAATATCATCTTAATACTAGATTTTTACACATTCACGCCTAGTTCAAGTTTATGGAGTGTTACATTATCTCCCCCTCAAGATCATTCGTCCTCGAATGAAATTCACTAAATTTCAAGTCTTAGAAATTTTCGCTCGAGTTATTTTGTATAGAAAGGTATCACATCATAAGACTCTGTTAATACCATAAAATTAATAATATGGTTCTCACAAAGGACTCTCACAACTACAATGAAAAAAAAAACCTAAACATAAAATAAGAGATTCACCTTTAGTCTACACTTTCCATAGGATTCGATAACAAGAAGGTTCAACACATAAATGCTTTGACTAGGAAGCTCACAATATATCAATCTAGACAATATAATCCGACAAGGAGGCTAATTTAACAACACGTGATGCAAGCCTAACTTACCTTATATCAAAGCCAAGAATAACAAATTAACGCCTAAATCAACTCCCTCATCTTCTTAAATCATTATTCCACAAGAGGTTGTTTTCGAGTTTCAAGACTAAGGCCTCATTTGTTTTCATTAAGATCAAGACGTCTGAATCTGAATGCACATCTGAATGATTAAGATGTTGTCTCTAGGTCTGAACACTGAATGACTAAAAATTATTTTTTTTCAATATACGAATGTGCATAATGTATTTATTTAAACATAATAAATATACAATTCAAATTAAAAAGTAACTAACTAATAGAAAATAAATACAAATTTAATAAAATAAAATATAATTTGATAAAAAAAAGAAACATTTATGTTCACTAGTAATGGTGGAGATGTTTTGTGGTCGTGGTAGGTGGTGAGTGGGGGTGGAGGGGTGAGTGAGTGGTGGGTGGTTGGGGTAGTGAGGAGTGGAGGTGGGTGGTGTGGGGTAGGGGGTGGTGGGGAGTGGGGGTGGGGTTGGTGGTGGGAGGTGGGGGTAGTGGGGAGTGGGCGTGGGTGGTGTGGGGTAGGGGTTGGTGGCGGGGTGGAGGTGGTGGGGTGGGGTTGAGGTGGATGAGTGGGGTTGGGGTTGGAGGTGGAGCTGGTGATAAAAAAGTTCCATACAAAAATACCTCTTAATGATATTAAGACTTGATTCAAGATCTTAATGATTAAGACCTATTCAGACCCAATAAGTGCTTAGATCTTAATGCAAACAAATGCACTTAATGGCTTAAAGTCTGAACCATTCAGATTCAGACCTCCAATAAGTGCAAACAAATGAGGCCTAAATATAGTTCTTCCACTAAACATCAAAA
The DNA here is from genome assembly GCF_029784015.1 of Lycium ferocissimum. Lineage (NCBI taxonomy): Eukaryota > Viridiplantae > Streptophyta > Magnoliopsida > Solanales > Solanaceae > Lycium > Lycium ferocissimum. Next base: position 62,881,091 of record NC_081348.1, on the reverse strand, counting down.
TGGCACATATCTTTTAACCCAATAAGAATATAACCTCAATGTACGATAATTCTTAATTCACTACAAGAGACCCTCAATTGCTCCCTTCACCCTAACCTCCAGTACTTGAAACATATCACACCTCAATTATTCCTTTCAGTCTAACAAGATTTCGGCAGAGTTTTCCCTATAACAAGGACTACTTTTGTTTCTATACCTGTCTCAATTTATCAACAACCAAATCCTACAACAACTATATATACCAAATACCTACAATACAATTTCTGTGACTATATACCATCCCTCAAATTACACATCACAACATGTGCACTCCATAATACCATTGTCCACTGGATTAACATATGCAACACGGATTAAGGTCATCTCTATAAGCACGAGTAACAAGCGCGTCAGAAAAATCCTAAAAGAAGTTCAAGCTCTATCGCACAATCTAGAATCAAGAAGAATGAGAAATACCTAAAATGTCCTGGTAGTCACCCATCCATACAGGTGGCCAGTCTGCATGAAGAGGAGTCCACTAGACACAGCTCCAAAGACAAATCCTAGGACACTTCTAAACCTAGACTCTGATACCAAACTTGTCACGCCTCAAAACCCACCACAACGTAACAAGCATCCGATGCTATAAACAACACCGGAAGCACCTTATAAAATAATGAAACATCAAGTTCCTTTTTAATAATCTTTCCTTATTAAATTAAACAAAGTTATAAGTAACTGCATATATCAGGATCACAATTATGAAATAAAATCAGTGGAAGTCTAATATAAGTAAATAGTCATAAATGTGGCAAACACCCATTAAGTTGTACGAGACTTTGAAAATCTACCCACAATTCTGACAACTATCTATGGAGCTTCTAAGAGACACAACAATCATCTAACTTCGGGATGCAACCCGAAAATCTAGAATAATAAATGAAATAGGAAGTGTCCCACGAACAAGGATGTGGGCTCACCAAATCAACAGCAGCAACAAGTTCTCTTAAGCGTCGAGAGTATCACGATCCTACTCTTCTCCGTTACCCAACATACTATAAAAAGCAATAATGGTATGCCTGAGTACTTTCATACTCGGTCGGTGCCTCGGGGACAACAAGTAATATAAAAATAAAATATAATAATACATAAAGAAATCAGTTACGAAAAGATAGTATAAAAACAGTTATTCCACTTTGTGATTCTTAATATCATTTGTTAAATAGTTTACAAAGCCATTTCAAAATCCCGAGTTTCAATTATGCCTTAAATCAATCGAACATGAATACCGGTTCCATAATAAAGATGGATATCACAATCGCCCGTATAGGCCAAACTCAATATCAACAACACTACGCAATACACCGGAATATGGATTCACGGTGGCTACTCTTCCTCCTGAATAGCAAGGCAATTAATAGAACCCAGGTAGCGAACCCGGAAGTGGCCACTCTTCCCCCCGAATGGCAAGGCAATTAATATACTAGAATCAATATCAACAATACTGCGCAATACACCAGAATATGGATTCACGGTGGACACTTTTCCTCCCAAATAGCAAGGCAATTAATACACCCCAGGTAGCGAACCCAGAAGTGGCCACTCTTCCTCCCGAATGGCAATGCAATTAATACACTAGGATCCATAGTGGCTACTCTTCCTCCCGAATAGCAAGGCAAAACACAACAATCAGTTTTCGTAGCATAGAGGCCAATTCATAATGCATTTGTAAGGTAGCCACATCATCAATTGTCATTAAGGTTCATTATGCCATATCGAAAGAATAAGTCATTCCAATCAATGTTTTGAAAACGCATAACTTCTTTATGAAAGATTTCCATGTCCCAATTCGTTAATGAGAATATCATTACTAACTCTTAACCATCATTATTAAGCATCTCTTATAGAGGAAAACATTCATAATATCTTATAACTATATAGGGTTTGTTACAATCTAGGTTTAATGTGGGTTTGTCCCCTCACACACATTAACCACCATTTAGACATGAATTAGAGTTCAAGAAACATGAAAAATATTACTTTTCCTTTCATTCATTAAAGAATCTTGAATAAAATTTATACTTCCAATAATAGTTTCAAAAAGTGATTTTCATTCAAAATAAGTTTTCAAGAGAGAGACATACAAATCACCTTTATAGTCAAAAAATAATTTTTAAAAGAGTCATACATCCCAAACCAGTTTTCAAAAGGGATACATACCTTAATACGTTAAACAAAGTTTAACAATTCACTTTCCTAATGAAGAACACCCAAACCCTAGCTTGAATTACTTTGGGAAGAATTATCTTTTAAACCACAGGTTTTAGTCACAAGAATCATGTTAAGAATCATGGGTTTGATGTTAGAATGGATTAGTAATGTTAAGGGAGTCCTTACCTTTGATTTGAAGACTTGGAGGAATGATTTTCGTCCTTAGGGTTTGGGAGAATGAAAAAAAATGGGAACAAAATAAGGCCATACCCTGAAAAAAAATGGGAACAAAATAAGGCCATACCCATTTTAAACCAAATTTTCTGCCAGAAACGGAAGAAGTATGGCCTAAAAGGACGTCTCGTACTTTAAAGGACGTCCCGTACTTTCTGGGCGTACTTTGGGCGAAATTTCCAGCTTTTGCTCCCTTCAGTAAAACAGACATAACAATTTGTACATAACTTTTCTTGGGCTGGGAGACCTACCATTGGAATAACTTTTCTTGGGCTGGGAGACCTACCATTGGAAACCTATTTCAAAGATATACAACTTTCATGAAGGAAGGTTTTCCAAATTCGCAACACATTTTCATGAAAATCGCCAGAAGACAGACCTACCAAAACTTAGGCGAATTTAAGAGCCCTTAAGAACTTCAATTGTTGGTTTGACTTTAAAACGACCATCTTCCACCCGAATTCATCAAGAATGGATTCATATAGATATAATATCATATTAATACTAGATTTTTACACATTCACACCTAGTTCAAGTTTACGGGGTGTTACAGGAGTGTTGATGTATAGCATAGTAAACAAGCTACCATGGTTAGTTAGTTAAGTGTAACTACTCTAGTTAGTCAAGTTGTTAGAGTTAGTTCCTTCATGTGATGTGTAGATTAAATGAGTGATGTATATATACTTGTATGATGAACATAATACACACACTTGATTCATTAGTCAATACACAATATGTAATATTTCTCTCTCTATAACCGTTTCTCTCTTCTTTCTCATTTCCCTCTCTTTTCTTCCTTCCTCTTCAAGCTTCATTCTTATCAATTCTGTTAGCTTCAAATCTCCATTAATGGAGTTATCATATAGTAATGACTAATTGAGTAATCTGGGTAGTTATCTGTTATATATATATATATGTAATAACTAGTTAGAGATTGCCCATACATAGTACGGAACCAACATAACAAATATTAAACATTAGAGTATAGTTAAAAAAACAAAACGGGTTATTTGCACTGTATATTTTATAGGTTGTTAGTTAAATTTTGATTTTCGTCAGCCCAGTGATCTAAATGTTTGTCCTTTCAAATGCGCTTGAAAAACTCTTATGTTAGGAATCAGGTCGAAATGCTCACTTAAGATCGTTTAAAACCGCAAAAGTATCACAAATTTGTCAGTCAGAACAATTATATTACCTATAAACAAAATTTCAGAAGGAATTTTCATAAAATAATTTAATAATATGGCATAATGGCATTCATAGGTGTGATCATATGAGAAGTTTTAGCAGGTGTTTAAATTGTTGAGGGCCAAAAATATGAAAGTTTTACTTCTATGCATTTGCATTGCATATTGTACTTGCTAATATACCATAGTGCTTCTCCCCTAGAGAACCTTTTTACGTTTTCTATTATACGTGTGATATCCATTTTGAAATTATTTGATTATTTAGTTTGCACCGCATAAAATATTTTCTACCAAATTTTTCCCATTTGATGATTCAATCTCGAAATCTTTTGTTAAGGATGAAGAAATTATTTCATTCCTTGATTTAATACCACAATCCAAATTATGATTCTTAATATTTTAACTTTTGTTATATATGTTACCTTCTTATTCTCATTTTTTAGCATAATGCGTAATTGGTTAAACCTTGTAGTAACAGAAGTAAAAGGGAAATAGCTAATAAGTAGTCTTGATTTAATTATTTTGGAGTAACCAATGATATAACCCACATATTCCTTGCGTTTCTGATTATACATGTGAAGTATTTTTTTTATTTGATATAATAGTTATGCAAATACAATAGATCAGCAATCATATACACTGGAAGCAAAGAGTAAACCAAATGAGATAAAATAGAAACAACAATGAACTTTGAAAAGCTACAAATACAACCAGTGCACAGGTATGAAGTTAGAATTCAAGTGGGGCCCACCGTAGTTAGAATTCAAGTGGGGCCTACCGTCCAGAAGGGTTAGTTAAAGGATGATTTGGTCAACACAACAAAGATTTTATACAGGAGCTACAGTAATCAACTTTTTTAACCAATAGAGCTGCTTCATTTCGTTACAATTACAGACATACCCTCGTGGGCCCATATTACAATAGGTAAGATTTATTTGACATTTTAGCAAAGATTAATGGTGTTGTTGTCACTAAAATTCAATGTCCAAGTTGTTAAGCGTACAATGCAAGCAAATTAATGCACCTTATATTACTTGAAATGACCAAAACATCCTCAAATTAAAATCAAAGACTCTAAGCAACCATGTTGACGTGAAGCTCCTGAAACTCTCCCTTATATATTAGTAGTAGTAAAGTAATAATATAAGTATTATTTATTAATAATATTTAAACAAATAAAAAAGAAAAATTTCTAATTTGAATATTGAATGTGTCGTTTTCTTTCTGCTAAACGTTGCTTCTTTTCAAAAAATAAATGAAGCATCCGTTGAGTTACTAAAAAAGGTGTGCCTATAAAAAGCCATTTTTGACAAAAGCCAATAGAGCTACGAGAAAAAAAAAATCTTTGTGTTTCGTTTCCAACTTAACATATTCGGTCATCTCTTCTTAATTTTCTTTCTCTAAATCCTTCATCCTTTGGGTTGAGTTCTTGTGGTTGGAGAAATTAAAGAGTGCAACTTTGAATTCTAGAATAGGCATTATATCCTTGGGAAAGACTTCCTTTTAACCTATCACGCTCCAACACCCACCCTAGACGTGACCGGTGTCCGATGTCATGAACAACAACGGAAGAACCTTATAGATCAATAACCATCAAGTCCATTTTTAATAATCTTTCATTAATAGTTTAAGAGATGTTATAAATAACAATTAAAGAGCATGGTCATAATTTATGAAATAAAAATCAGAAGAAGTCTTATTCATCATGTAAATTAAAATGTGGCAACATGCCTCCATAAAACATAAGAGACATCCAAGACGCTACCCACAAGTTTATAACTATCTATGGAGCTTCTAAGAAAATAAACTAACTCAGGACCCAGCCTGAAACTGCTAAGAAGTAATAATTGACTCAATGAAAATCCATGAACAAATGTGTGGGCTCACTAACAATCTGGAAAGCAGCAAGTACTCCTAATCCGCGAGATCTGTCAGTATCTGCTCTTCTTCATTACCTAACATACCATAAAAAATAACAATGGTATGCCTAAGTACTGGGTACACAGTGAGTGTCTCGGGGACAATAAGTAATATAACAAAATATTACAATAATGATTAGTGAAAACAATTCCAATAGAATGATTTGAAATCAAAGACAGGATCAATCGTACAACCCAAAATCATCAATAGAAAACCATCAAGACAAGTATGTATCTTTTCCGATTCAGTATACCATTTATTACCAGTTGAGTCTTTCCAATTCGAGACAAATACCATCAATAAGCCACTCACAGGTGAACAAGTTCATTATCACCAATAAGCCACTAACAGGCAACAAAGATACGAAGCAAGCCACTCACAGGCGTCCAAAATAGGAAACAAGTCACTCAAAGGAAATCAAAGTAACACATGCCAATACAGGCCCAAATCTGTATAACGAAGGGATGAACATTTAAGGTTCCATAAACTAGCTTAGAAGCACCACCTCGGGGTTGTCACCCTCGAAGGCTATCCTTCCTCCCGAATAGCTAGGCAAACACCACATTGGGGTTATGAACCCTCGATGACCACTCTTCCTTCTGAATGGCTAGGCTAATACCACACTGGGGTTATGAACCCTCGATAACCACTCTTCCTCCCGAATGGCTAGGCAACCCCACTAGGACTCATAGTGACTACCCTTCCTCTCGAGTAGCTAGGCCAATCGCAACCAATAGAGAATCATAGAAAAGTAGTCAAATCACAATCATAGGATAGAAGCCGAATCTCAAATCATGGCATGGAAGTCGAGTCCTGAAAGTCATATCATGCTAGTCACATTATTCATTAAGGATTATGTTCAACCTCCCATTATAGGGGTACATCAAGTCATTTCAGTTTTAGAAATCGGATTCACCTCTTTTAACAAGTTTCAAGTTCAACACCATTCATTATAGAACATTCACATGAGATAGTCAAGCATTTCAATTATCAAGTTTAAACACCCCTTATGGGGTAATTCGAGTTCGAATACCAAAGTTTTATATCTAACTTTTTTTTTTTTTGGTAAATAAAGGAATTTTATTTATACCAAAGTGAATCATTACAAAGCAAAACCAGGGCTGACCACCTGATATCTCTAATCAAATAAGACTATGCTAGCTTTTACATGTAGCCTAACTACAAACTAGTGCCAAAATTCCAAACTTTCGAAGCAAAATTTGAAAGCAATCAAGCGGTGATAGTCGACGGCAATTTAGATAGTCTTCAAGGCATGACATTAAGTGAGGCCAGTTGATCTTGCCATTTCGATAGAGACTACCACCGAATGTGGATATGTATAGCAATTTCTCTGCACGAGTTTATCACTCTTGTACCTCCCATGTTGGAATACGATCCCATTCCTCTCCCTTCAAATAACATTAATCACACAAGCAAAGACAGTACTCACTATCTCCCCTCTGCCAGTTCTTCTTTTAGCCTATCTGGATACCCAATCAAGTTCCTCATGCCAATCTCCAACAAGTCTTTGAAATCCTAGCCATAGTAAGAGTCTGTGCCACAGTGCACTTGTAATAGAGCAAGAGAAAAACAAGTGGTCGAAGGTCTCAACTGGTGCACTACAGAAGACACAACTTTGGGGTACTTGAATTTTGAATTTCTGTAACCTCTCAACTGTTGGCAGCCTTTTTTGTACTGCCAGCCATAAGGTGAATTTATGTCTAAGGTGTATGTAAGGAAACAGAGTTAGACACTTCCAAGGAGCTCTTGGAAGCATAGGAAGCAAGGACAGATACACACTTTTGATATAGAACTTACAGCCCTTGACCATAGTGGCCATTCTAGAGTGTACATTGCCTTGTAGATGTGGATTTTGGATAAATAGCTCCCTGGTTTCTTTGATCTTTCTTATCACCCAAGTTGCATTAGCAGGTATGCTACAATGCTCTACTGTTTCTTGCTTTAGGTAGTAGCTATGCACCCATTTTACCCAGAGGTAGTCCTTTTTTTCACTAATTGCCCACAACTACTCACTGCTGCTTTGTTCCATAACCCGATGTTCATGATATTGAGCCCCCCAGCTGCTTGAGGGGTACAGGTTTTAGCCCAAGACACCAGTGCCTTCCTTGTGATTTCTGCAGTACCAGACCAAAGAAAGGATCTACATACAGCCTCCACTAACTTCAGGACTCTTTTGGGGAGCACAAAGATTTGGCCCCAGTAGGTCTGTATACCAAATAACACTGATTTAATCAGCTGGAGTCTACCAGCATAGGACAACATCTTAGCAGACCAACACCTTACCCTCTCTGTTATTTTTTCCACTAAGGGAAGGCACTGTGCTATCGACAGTTTCTTGGATGACAAGGGCACACCTAAATATTTGAAGGGAAGGGTTCCTTCATTGTATCCGAGGGTATTCAGAATCTGCTGTTTTACTTCAGGCTTTTCACCAAACATGTATATAGAGCTTTTGTCTGCATTTGCTTGGAGCCCAGATACTGTAGAGAACCTTCTAAAAGTATATAGGATCAGTTAGACAGATGGAAGTTCACCCTTACAGCATAGAAGCAGGTCATCCGCAAAATAGATATGAGTTACCCCTAAGCTTTTACACCTTGGATGAAATTTGAAGGCCCTATTAGTGATCATTAAACTCAGTTCCCTTTGCAAGTATTCCATTGCTATCACAAATAGATAAGGTGACATTGGATCACCCTGTCTAATACCTCTCTTGCCAAGGAAAGGTTTAGCCAAGCCTCCATTTATGACCAAGGAGTAGGAAACTGTAGATATACACTCCATAGTCCATTTAATGAACTTGTAGGGGAAGCCAAGCTCAGCCATCATACTTTGCAGAAAGCACCATTCTATGGAATCATATGCTTTTCTCAAATCCACCTTCATTACACCTCTAGGGGATAATCCTTTTCTTGAGTACCGTTTGAATAGTTCATGACTAAATAGGATTTTATCAATGATGCTCCTACCCTCCACAAAGGCAGATTGAGAGGGACTGATAATTGTCCCTATAACAGTCTTGATCCTATTGGTCAAAGACTTTAGTTACTATTTTGTAGAAGGTGGTACAACAGGCAATTGGTCTATAGTCTTTGACATGGGTTGGGTTTGTAACTTTTGGGACAAGGGTGATAGCAGTACCACTAAAAGCTTTGAGCATTTTACTATAGTAGAAGAACTCTGTCACAACTCCCAACACATCCTCTTTGACTATTTTCGAGTTCTTGGTAAAGAATTCAATGGGGTATGCATCAACACCAGGGGATTTTTCATATGGCATACCTTTAATAGCATTCAAAATTTCAGTATCTGTAACCCCTTTAACCAGTTCACATTTACGAGTAAGACAGAAATGGCCCTCTCCTTATAGTGTCAGAATTTGGAACATGCATTTCTTCAGCACTAGACTCCATCAATTTAGTGAAGAAGGAGACAAACTCATTCTCAACTTCCTCAGGATCAGTAATCTTAGAGCCTCTTTCATCATATATAGAGGTGATACGGTTCCTACTTGCCCTTATTTTGCATTGAGCATAAAAAAACTTAGAATTAGAATCCCCACTTTTGATCCAGGTGGCCCTAGATTTCTGTCTCCAGGCTAACTCCTCTATAGTGCTCCATTTAGTAATATCCTCTAGTAATTCTTTCTCCCTCTCTATCAAATGCTGATTTTTTGGTTGATTGTTCAAAGAGGATTGAATAACCTCCAGTGTTTGTCTAGCATGTAGTAGTCTCTGACTATAAGAGGCCATATAAGTATTCAGCCCTCTCAGCTGCTCCTTCAAGTTTTTCAATTTCCTCCATAGTATATACATCTTTGTCCCATCAACTCTATGTGCCCAAGTTGATCTCAATATCTCAGTAAAGTCAGGATGCATCATGACTGTGGCAAACAGTTTAAATGGCTTAGGTTTGATATGCAGTTGAGGATGATAATGCATTAGAATAGGTGAATGATCTGACATCCCGGGGTTAAGAAAGTCAGCATCCACATGTCCATAAAACTGTAACCATTGAAAGTTGCCTAATGCCCAGTCAATTTTAGAGTACACTCGGCAGTCAGCTTGTTGTTTATTACAGAAGGTAAAATGCCAACCTGTAGATTTTAGAGGGGTAAGCTAGGGCTGTGCATGTTAACGGTTAAACCAATAACCCGAACCGATTATTGGGTTATTGGGTTAATGGTTCGGGTTAATGGATTACCGGTTCGGGTACCGGGTGGTGTTTTTGGGTTATTGGCTTATTGGGTCGGGTCGCGGGTGGACCATTTTTTTTAACGGGTTACCCGATAACCCGATAAGAATTTAATTAATTACACTTCTACCCTTTCATATATATTAACTTACATCCAAAAAACTTTTACAGCACAAAGTTAAAGCTGACCTTCAACTGTACATGGTAAAATTCCTACTCACTAACTTGTATAAGTCAAACTAGGAGCAACTATTACATTAAAAAAAAAACGACCAATCAACTACACTTAGCTAGGATAGCAATTCATAGCAGCAAGAGCTCTCTCTCTGCCATTTGAAGTTGTTCCTGCCTTGGATGTGAATATGTTGTGCAATCTCTCTGCAAAGTCTATCAGGAAGAAACTGAGTATTTTGAAATCTGAGTAGGTTCCTTTCTCTCCAAACCAATGCCACTAGCATACCAAAAATGCAGCAAGTAATGGAGCAGTGGCCTGATTTGTGTCTAGCAATGTGTGAGATCCATTTGATTTCATTTTGCCAGCCCCCTATTCTTCTAGTGTACCCCGGCCATACCAACAATCCCCTCAACAGTCCTTTTGTGATGGAGCATTCAAAATAAAGATGGGAAAATGTTTCTTGGGTCTGCCCACAGAAGATGCAATCAGGTGGCACTTGAATGCCAAATTTCTGAAGTCTATCAACAATTGCTAACTACTTTGTATTGCCAGGCAAAGTGTGAATTTGTATACGGATGGACATTTGGTTGCAAGATAATACTTTTCCATGTAACTTTGGTTTATATGCTTGAAAAAATACATATATATATGCTTGAGGCAAAGTTTGCCCATAAGGCATAAGTATGCCCCCATCGGCATAAGTTTAGTAAATCCTTAACAAGTTTATGCCGATGGGGCATACTTAAAGGGCAAACTTTTATGCCGGACCCGAGCATAACTTTGTGAAGGAATTATCAAAGTTATGCCGGACCCGGCATACTTATGCCAAGTCGCCCATAAGGCATGAGTATGCGGTCCGCATAAAATTTGTAATTCCTTAACAAAAGTATGCCGGGTCCCATAACTTTGGTAATTATAAAGGGGTTTTCAAGTTGGTCCAAAGTCACGGTTTGACACACATCAAGAGGTTGTCCATCTCAATGTCGTTAAAAGCAGATGAACCTTTCTATAACAAGATCTGAAGGTGAATCAATCCCATAAATTCCATCAAAGGAGATGTTGCATTGACTTCTCATTGAAAAACATCAAACCAGATTACCTACAGGATCACAGTGCAATATGTTCTACCCTTGATGAGAAGACCCAGAGGAGCAGTGGTATGAAAGATTATAACATTCAACGGATACGGAAAGATACATGGTGACTAACCAAGCAAAGCAGCGACATTGTGTTCCTCACAAAGTTATGATCAAAGTTATGCCGGTGGGGGCATATTTTTAATGGGCAAACTTTTATGCCGGACCCAGCATAACTTTGTGAAGGAATTATCAAAGTTATGCCGGACCCGGCATACTTATGCCAAGTCCGGCCTAAAGCATAAGTATCTGGTCCGCATAACTTTGATAATTCCTTAACAAAAATATCTTAGGGTCCCAAGATAGCGAAATTTAAACTTGCCTTGCGAATTTTTTAAAATTTTGACTACGCGTGGGTTCGAACCTGGAACCTATGGGTGTTAGCCGAAGGGCAAATTTTAAAGATTTCAAATATGAGGGGCAAAATTTAAAGACCACCCCAAAAGAAGGGCAATTCTGCGAATTGCCCATTGTGCATTGCTGAATTTTTGGTGTTGTGGTGCTGCATTTTTATGAGATTAAATGGAAGGAGAAATTTACTACTTGTTTCCTTTTAGAATGTCATAAGCTAGTTTATTCTTGGAGTTGAAGAGAACCGAAAGCGTATTTGCTTGTACACGGTGATCTTGGATCTACACTATTCATTAGACTGTTTACTTTTTTTAATTAGAGGGAGTATAGATTAGTATACTATTCAGTGGTCGTTGGGAAATTATACAAAGTCATGAGTGTTATGCTGCTAAATCATTGGAAAAAGTAGTTTCGAAACAATTAAAACAGGTGTGCATTATCATCTGTTATCATTGCTAGTAATTCGAAAAGGTTGGTGGTTTTGCCTTTGTCGTCGGCTGTCACCGCCCAAAGCGCTAATCACGATGCAGCATTGTTTGGAGTATGATAGAGCCATAACAAATCATTAAATTTCTTGTAGTAGTAAATGTAACTTAAGATTATTCTTGGATCTTGGTACAAGAAGTGGTTCCCAGGCATGATTTTGCTTGTACAAAGTGGTCGAAGCCATTTTTTTTTGTTGTGTGAAATCTTAACGGTTAAACCGATAACCGAACCGATAACATACAACAACCGATTAACCGATAACCCATTAACCGATATTTTAACGGTTCTTTAACGGTTTAACATATCTACAAACCGATAACCAATAAGTTAAACCGATAATTTTGAAACCCGAACCGAACCGACCGATATGCAGCCCTAGGGTAAGCTGTAAAGTATCCACACAATTCTTGAAATCCTGTGTTTCAGCAGCTAATACAGGGGCACCAAGCCTATAGTCAGTTGTCAACATGGTATTAAAGTCACCACTAAGCAACCATGCTCCTTGCACCTGAGTACCTAATTGTACCAGCTCAGCCCATAGAGGCACTCTCTGTTGGACCTCATTCCTTGCATAAACCACAGTAAGGAAAGTAGAAAAGGTAGGTCCTTCCATTTTGCAATAAATAAATTGCTCAGTCACTGAGATTACCTGCACCTGAACACTTGTCTTCCAAATTAGCCAGATTCTACCATTGTATGCCATGGGATAGTTACAAACATGACCCCATCCCATAGCCACCTCATTCAAGATTCCTGCAACCTTTGGTTCTTTGACTCTAGTCTCTAGACACCCAAATATATCAATCTTATCTTTCTGTTTGAGGGGTTGGTTTAAACCCCTCACATTCCATGTGGAGATGATCAAGGGGGCTGAACAACCCCAAAGCAGTGGTATCCATCTGAGAAGAGCATCCATGAGCTCCATTCTCTTCAAGCACCTCAAATGCATTGCTGGTCGCAATAGCAGGATGCTGCATATCACTGGAAGTTCCAGGCCTTAGTGGTTCCATTTGAGTGTTCACTTCTTCTTCTATTTCTTGTGGGGGGTCATTTGGAGTAGGAGCTGGGTGTAATGGTTGATCACCCCCCTCCTGTTTATCTTTTTTTGGTTCCCAAGTTTGAACTGGCACTCTGTTCCTTCTATTCCTTCTCCTTCCAGGTCTCTCTTGAAATTCATTTTCCACTGGGTTTTGGACATTGTTCCAGCAATTTTTCTCTAGGTGGCCATACTTCATGCAGCTTGCACAGAACTTAGGCTTCCAGTCATAGTCAACAACTTGAAGAAGAGGACCTTGTGGTGTTTGCAATTCAATGGATTCCCTGAGTGGTTGAGAGACATCCACATCTACCAATATCCTAGCATAGGCTATTTTCTCCATATTGGCAGTAAATGTGTCTATATATCTAGGCCTTCCAATAGCACTTGCCACTTTACTCAATGCTTCAATGGACCAGTAGCCTACAAGGAGCCCAGGAAATACTACCCATAGAGGTATGGTAGTGAGGCAATCCGGATCAAACTGGAAATCAATGGTCTATTTTTGAACGACAAAAGGCTTATTCTGAAATGTGTAAGGGCCTGCATCTAACACCTTCTCACAATCTTCCACAGAATCAAATCTAAAAATATAATAGCCCTCATCGTGTGCTAAGATTTGGGGCTTTTTGACCCCCTTCCAAGTATTAGCAACACAAGCTTCCAATGATTTCACATGGCGTATCTCCAACGATATACCCAATTAAAGCAGTTTTCATGTAATCTTCTTGAGGTTTAATGTCCTCAGCATCAATATGAACATAAATTTTCCCATCCTTAGTTGTAGGAGAAACATAGTTGAGTGACTTACCCTTCTGTGCTAACCGATTAGATCTATAGTCAGTGAGCTCAGGTGGAGTCGGTTGAGCTGAGGAATCTGAGAACTGAAGGCATCGCACCGCCGGTGTCATGGTGGTCGTTGGCCTGCCATACGACTCCAATGTAAGGAGCCTTGTGATGCCGACTCCGATCCACTATCCTCACCCTCTTCCACAATAGATTGGAACTGTGGAGGTAAGAAACTACCGAATGTGAGTGGCGCCAATAGAGTCGATGAATTTCCATGAGGTGTGACCATCATTTTTGTGTTTGTTACAGTTTTTTCGATGAGAGAAGACCGTTGGGGCATTGTTTTTGGTGATATAGTGTACGTTAGCAAACCTCGCTTAACGTGCACCTAGAGAGAGAAACATGCCCCTTCTCTTCACTCATATCTAACTTTTCAATCATCTCTTAGAGAGGAAAACAATCATGACTACGTATACATAATATAGTACAAACAAGGTTTAATGTGGGCTTATCCCTCACACACACAAACCACAACCAAAGAATTCATAAAATCGTTCGAAAGAGTATGTTCAAAAAGAGACATACAAATCACCTTCATAGTCAAAAAGGATTTTTAAAAAAGACATACATCTAAAGAAGGTTTTTAAAAGAGACATACCTCAAATCCCTCTAAAAGCTAGCAAAACTGAATTCCCAAGGTTCAACAATCAATCTACAATGGATTTAGAGAAGATAGATTAAAGCTTTATATGTTTCAACGAACTTTCTTTACGTTTCGAAAACTAAGGCTTTTCTAAGCCTACAAACGTGTTCTTGAACCTCATGTGAATCATTAACAGATTCCAATCGTGTTATAATCTGTACTAGCCTAAAAGTCATCAATTAAATTAGGGAAACCGAAGTTCATACCTTTTAGATGAATTTCTACACGCCCATTCTTCTCCTTCTTGAGTTTTCAAGAATCTAGGGTTTGGAGAGATGAACTAAGGTTAATTTGATATTAGATTGATGACGTAATGATGGGAATTGATCAAGAACTTTCCTTATATGTTTTGGGGGAACCCTAGGGTTTTTTCTCTCAAAATTTCAGCCAAAACGAAGTGGGAAATTTTTTTACGAAGTTAGGCTTTTATAAAATTCGAAAAAAATCGCTTCAGGCACAAAATAGCCTGATACGTCGCCTGGGGCGGCGCCCAGGGCAACGCTCACAAAGATATATATTTCGACGGTGTCAAAATTTTGAGTTTCCTGGAAACTTAACCTGGGGCGCTGCCCAAGGAAACGCCCAGGGCGCCGCGCACGCCTAATTTTTACACTGCACTGACGATGTTCAAGAAATGGGCATAAATCCTATCACAGAGTTCCGTTAGAGCTGAGAAACCCACCGTTGGAAAGGTATTTCAAAGAAATACAACTTTCCTTTAGGACGTTTTCCTAAATTCTAAACATATTTTTACAAAACTGGCCTAGAAGCTAGACCTACCGAAATTTAGATGAGTTTGAGAACTCTTACGAACTTCACTATTTTGTTTGACTTCAAAACAATTGTTTATCACCCGAATTCATCCCGAAGGGATTCATATAGCTAAAATATTATCTTAATACTAGTGTTACACATTCATACCTAACCCAGATTTATGGAGTGTTACATAACCATTTGCACTTTGTGGGGGAATTTATTATCCTAAAGATAGTTTCCTGGAAAGGCCTTGCCTACTCATCTTGTGATTTTCTGTTTGAATTATATTGTTCGGTGTTCACTCCATTGGATTATTTTTGTAATTTATACAACATTTTCATATGTAATTTATGAAAACTGAGATTAATTGAAATTGTGACCTAGAAACTCCATTAATGGAGCTTCGACGATGGAGCATGAACAGGAAAAAGAAAAGAAGAAAAAAGAATTGTGAGAGAGAAATTGACAGCTCTGAATTTGGGAAAAATGAAAAGTGATTCCATTTCATCACCAGTATCAATTATATACACTCAATACAAGAAGCAAGGAAAAAATAATCTTCTAATTAACTCTTAACCGACCTAGTGCCAGTTGTTTACAGCTGCTTAGCTGTAAACAACTGCTTAGCTGTAAAGAACTGCTTAGCTGTAAACAACTAACTAACTAACTAACTAACTAACTAACTAACCTATCTAACTAACTAACACATTACACAATTGCTACATTAAATAATCTCAACACCCCTCTCAAGTTGGAGGGGATATGCTCCCAGACAACTTGTGCAAAATGGCTGAATGCTTGGGTCCAGTCAATGCTTTGGTTAGAATATCTGCCAATTGTTCTAAGGTAGAAATATGTTGCATATTAATCAACCCCTCTTGCAACTTGTCTCTTACAAAATGACAATCAACTTTTATCTATTTTATACGCTCATGGAACACATGATTTTTTGTAATTTGGACTGTTTCTTGACTGTCACAAAACACTGATATGGGCAGGGTTAGTGCATCATTCAATTCATGCAGCAATCTTTCTAAATATACTAGTTCTCCAACCACCTTTATAATTTCTCTATGCTCTGGTTCTGCTGAGGAGAGTGATACAATGGTTTTCTTTTTAAATTTCCAACTAATAGGACAGTCTCCCATGAGCACAATGTAACTACTTACTGATATTCTAGAATCACGGCTGTTACACCTCAAAAAAATTCATATCATTGCACAGTAAATAGACTAACGCGGGGTGAGGCGTATGTGATGTTTCTATAAGTAAGAAGTAGTACTTAACGGTTATAATTAAGATTCCAAAGACATTTGAGGCAAGAAAAGAAAGTTCGTTGAAGAATGTCAAGCATAAGTCGTGTTTTGAAAAGGGGTTAGCCAAAGTACCGAGCTAATGTTGGTTTAATAATGCCTTGAGAAAAAGTTATAACGCTCCTTAGGTTGTTAATGAAGTGCTAAACAAGTGCTAAGAAGGTTCCATAAGGATTGGAGATCAAACGAAACGACAGAAATAATTTCAGAAAAGTGGAGTTATACGACCACTTATACGGTCCGTATAACCCAACAGGAAGGATGTTTTCCACGACGATGGTGAAATATGGTCACTTATACGGACCATATAATGTTGTACAGACCGTATAAGTGTCCGTATAACACCCGACGGGCAGATTTTTAATTTTATATAAGGAGGCCCCCAATTCATTTCCCATTTCTCTTCAACACTCTCAAAACCTCTAGAACTCTCTCTATACCATACCAACACATATCCAAAGGAAAATCAAAGATCAAACACCAAAGTAGTAGAATCAAGTGCAAGAATGCTAGCTAGGGTTGATGGAAGCAAGAAATCTCTTTGGATTTGAAGTTAGGGTTTTCTCCAAGTGGGGCGATTCCATCCAAAACCCATTCCTACACAATCAAAGGTGAGTTTTATGATCATTTCATACTATTTAGAATATTTCATGGTTGAAAGACTTAGATTATGGCAGAAAGTAGAATATGGAGCTCAATTGTGAAATAATGGTATTCTGGAATAGTAGTTGGACATGAACCATAATTCTTGAGATGTTATGAGTATAATCTTGTTATAAATGGTATTAAGAATATCGGAGAAGCATTATATGAGGATGGGCGTGGTGTTATATTATGGCTATGGTTATGAATAACTTTGAGAGGAGATTATGAATAACTTTGAGAGGAGATTTTGAGAATTGAATAATGACTAACTTGACGAAGCTTATCGATTATGATATTTTGGGTGTGTTGTTGATGTTTGAGAGTTGTTATATGATATGGAGAAAGTTGTAAAAACAAAGGAGATGTTGCCCAATTTTCATTAGCTTTAGCTTAAGTTTAAGTACGTTATCGATTATCTAATTCTAGTACAAATTCTCTTGAATGTGGAATCGTGAACATTGGAAGAAAGCATTTAATTGATAGAGTGGAAGAGAAGTAAAAGTATGTGAGGCTAGTCCCTTCTTTTTCTAAGGCATGACTCCTATAATGTGACTTCCTTTAACTTTCCACGACTTTCCTCATATTCTGGAAACTATGAGTCTGTGATTATTAAGAGTTTCTCATGAAATAAAGATAAGAGATGCCTTGTGAATATGATAATGATGACGATGAGTCTAAGTCTAGAGATCCCAAAGCTCATGATATGATATTTCTATGAAGCTAGTGATCCTTATATGATTCATTGATGTTATTCATTGTTGCTAGACTCACCTTATAATGCTAGTTCTTTCAAGGTGAGACATGATGATCATGACTACTCCATAATAGAATCGGGGGGGTTCTCGACCTTACGTCACCCCGATAGAGTTGTAGTATTTAATTGATTCCTAATGCATCTTTATGATAAGTATATAATGATGAGATTACACCGTGCCTAGATGGCCGAACATGACACCGCTAAGGCAAAAAGTCGCGATGATTACACCGTGCCTAGATGGCCGGACATGACACCGCTAAGGCGGGCTGCTTATGATTATACCCTGCCTATATGGCCGGACATGACACCGCTAAGGCGGGCTGCTTATGATTACACCGTGCCTAGACGGTCGGACATGACACCGCTAAGGCAGGCTGCTTATGATTACACCGTTCCTAGAGGGACGGACATGACACCACTAGTGGGCGGTGTGTGATAGTTACCCGGACGCGGGTTAACGATGATGGTACATTTGATATGCATGACATGTGTTTTCTTTAAAAAGTTAAGCAGGCATAATATCCGCCTTAAGAGGCACTCGAAGTTCAGGTTATATCTTTGCCTCATGCTTCATTATTTCTTTATTATGTTAGTATTATTCATGCCTTACATACTCAGTACATGTTTCGTACTGACGTCCTTTTCTTTTGGACGCTCGTGTTCATGCCTACAGTAGACAGGAGGTGGCCCGCATTCTAGGGAGCTACTCGACTTACAGTGAGCACTCCACTTATTCCGTGAGGTGCCATTTTTGAGATATTATTTTGTATATATTTTGGCACGACGGGGTCCTGTCCCGTCCTTATGTCTCAATACTCTAGTAGAGGCTCGTAGATACGGATGCGTGGGTAGATTTTATCTTATGGATACATTAGTGTATATCCTTGTATATCATTTTTGCAGTCGTGAGGGCTTATGTATATTTATGTATTACTTTGGAGGTTATATGTGTCCAAGATGAGTATGATGACTAGCGTAATGAGCGGTGCTCGGTAGTTAGCTCCGGGTACCCGTCATGGCCCCCTAGTCGGGTCGTGACAAGGGAATGCAACCCAATCTGAATCACAATAGGTTGTAATGGACTGATCTGGTTTCTTGGACAAGTAGATGCCAAGAGTGGGGTCATTTTCTAGATATCTTAACACATGGAAAACAGCCTTAAGACGGGGTTCTCTAGGTGACTATAGAAATTGACTGAGGTGCTGCACACTGTATGTTATGTCCAGCCTTATGTTAGTGAGGAAATTTAATTTTCCAATCAACTTCCTGTAGTATGTTGGGTCAGTTAATAAGGTTCCTTCACCTGTCTTGAGTTTAATAGCAGAATCAAGTCGTGATGTTGTTGTGCTGTAGTTATTGCAGTCAAACTCCTTAATCATGTCAGTGGGGAATTTCCTCTGTGAGATCAGCACACCATTTGCTTGGTAAAGTATTTCTAACCCCAAGAAGTAGCGCAGCTTACCCAAATCTTTGATCTTGAATTAATCATGCAGGAAAGAGTTCAAGGACTGAATTTCTGCCAGGTCAGTTCCTGTTAGTATCACATCATCAACATATATAGCCACAAAGACTGTAGACACATTTTGTTTCTTGTAAAACAATGAGTAGTCACTGGTAGAATGAGAGTATCCTCTTGAACATAATGCTTGTGCCAGTTTCTCATACCGTTGTCTGCTTACTTTAGACCATACAGAGACTTTTTCAACTTGCAAACTAGCCCTTTATCATCCACTTTGAGACCTTGTGGAATATCCATGTAAACTTCCTCATTTAGATCTCCATGAAGGAAAGTATTGTTGATATCTAGTTGGTATACATCCCAACCCTTTTTGATTGCCAAGCTGATCAAGGTTCTAATAGTGGTCATCTTGACCACTGGTGAGAATGTCTCAAAGGTAGTATATCCCAGGTTGTTATGTGTAACCCTTTACTACAAGTCTTGCGTTGAATCTCTCTATCTTGGCATCTGCCTTATGTTTGACTTTATAAACCTATTTGCTTTCTATAGCTCTTTTACCTGCAGGTAATTTCACTAAATCCCGAGTATTGTTTGCATATAAGGATTCAAATTCTAATGTCATTGCTGAGTGGCATGCAGGGCTATCACGACTCAATTTCACTAAGTCGTGCGGGCACCTACCTTTCCCATCTCAGTAGGCAAACCCTTAACTCAACATACACAAATCATATAAAGTAGCGGAAGAAAGTAAATTAAAGTAAGTCTCACAATATAATATAAATACGTGCGGAGGTAAATGAAATCCAACCCCAGTATCTGATCTGGTCATACAAGAGCATCTAACTAAATACTATAAGTCTGAATAATAATACATCAATAGTCTTAAAATCATGTCTTAGAATGGAAATAAAGACATAATAATAGGAAGAGACTTCAGGCAGCGAACGTCCTCATGCTCACCCTGAAGTGACTCGAATCAGCAATCCTCGAATATCAGCCATGGGGAGTAGAAGTGGATCCCACTGTACTCGCATTTAAAAAGAATGCAGCAGCAAGTGTGGATCCCACTGTACTCGTATTCCTAAAAGAAGCGCAAGGTGTTAGTACAAACAACAAGTACTGGTAGGTATCATAGGCCAACTAAGACTAGTTAACGTATATAAAGACAACAAAGCAAGATAAACACGTAAACCAACCAAGTACAAGTCAACACGAATCCATATCCACTGTACAAGTCATCACCTATGTTATAGCATCTAAACCCAACTGTTGCAAGTCTCATTATAACCAATCCGAACCACTACATCAAAATCGTATCACAACAGGTCATCACCTATGTTACAGCATCTAAGCCCAATTGTGCCAAGTCTCAGTATAATCATTCCAAACCAATATATCACAATCGTATCACAACATATCATAGGGAACCAAAAGCTACAATGCAATGCAATAATGTATGTATGATGAATGTAATGCATATGCACCGTACACATATACTCAGACAATGGAACATCACATCTCGGTAGCACAACCCATGGGGGACCCGCGAAGTCCATGTACCACTCACTCCTAAAAATGACCTCAGATCACGAGCACTCTCTCGATCCCGGCAAGAGACCTCGGGCATCGTACACTCATTCGTTCCTGGCAAGAAATCTCGGGCAACGTACACTCATATCGCTCCGATAAATGACCTCGGATCACGGACTCTCATCTTTCTTTTACGCTTTTCGGCAGAGACCTCGGAGGCTACACTCTCTCACTTATCATCATCAGTACCATAACCATGCAATATCAATGTATCATGGAAATGAGTATGCATACGATGCAATGTAATATCAATAACCAATTCAATCCCAAACAGTACCACATAGGGCACATAAGTAATATCAATAATAAGGCTACATAATAAGCCACAATAAAATCACAATCTCGTCTCAATATCAATCAAGTAAAGTATCGCAATATCATAATCATGATCTATCACTAGTCACAAATACCCAATGTCTCAACGTGGCAACAAGCCAATAAGTAAATAGATCAAGATAAGTCAACAACACAACGTAAAGGGCTAGCCCCCAAATCATGCAACAAGGCCCGACCTAAGATAAAATCCAACCCAACTTCATACCCGAAGGTTTACATGCATTCTCTAAAAATATCATCTAAGCATACGCTTCGCTAATCAAAGTCTCACCATAAGGTAAACCGTAACCTACACGGGAGAGCCAACAAAGTCTCCAATAATCAAACCTTAGTCTTTCCCTTCCTTTGAGCCTCGAGATAATGGAAGTCTAAACATATCTGAATCATGAAATTAGAATCAAGAAGAAACATCATTCAAACCTTACTTTTATTCAAGACCCAAATCCCAACCTATGGAATGGGGTTTATGAACTAGAAAGATGGGATAAGGAATCTGTAGGTCTTAACATGAAATTAATGTTCTAGGTAATCAATTCCCATCAATTATAAGCTAAGAGAACTAACAAATCACTTAAATTCGGATTCTAGGCAAAGCCCAAAATTTGCGTATGAACACTAACTTCCAATTCCATAAATTAGCCACTAATTAGGAAGGAATCATGCAATAATAGATTCTAATCATCAATTTCATGCTTAATCAAGCTAACCTAATTAATAAATCAAGATTTAATAGCCTAGAATGAAGAACCCATTGAACCCTCTTTTAATCCTCAAGCTCTTAATGAAACTAGCATGATAAATGGATTCCTAAGCTGATTAATGGAATATGGAATAGCAATGAAGATGGAAGGACTTACCACTATGATTTTCCCCTAAGAAATTCCTTGAAATGCTCCCAATAGCTCTATTTTCGGAATGGTAATGAATGAGAGACTTAGGGCTTTTAACACTCATTTAATGAAATCTAATTGCCTGTCACCTGCTTCTGCACCCCCTTCAGCGCTTCAGCGGCACCGCTTCAGCGGCCCCATGACTGCTACAGCGGTCCTACCCCAAATTAAATAAGCCGCTACAGTGGCAGGGTAATCGCTAAAGTGGTACCGTTGCCGCCATAGCGTGCACCAAACACCAGAAATTCCCAAGTTTCACAATTTCCACCCGAAATTCCGACTATCACCCAAGACCATCTGCTCATATACCATATATGCATACATACATAAAAACACGCTACGAATGCACTCGTGACCTCGGAATTCCTAACGGAGGTCTCGTTGACCGAGTCAACCCCCGATACCTCAAAATTAATTTCTCAACTCAAGTCCCAAAATACACCCGAGTGCATTGGGAACCAAACTGAATAAATACACAAGTTCTAAAGGATCATCCGGACCTCTCAGAATAGACGGATTCCCAGAAAAGGCCCGTTTACTTAAAAGTCAACTTTGAGTCGACTCTTTTTCGCTTTAAGCCCAAATTTTTCATAAAGTCACCCAAATCATATCGAAAGACCTCAGGAAGCGTGTCAGCGGTCCCCTCGATCAAAAATGAGCTAAGCAAGCTCGGGAAAGGATCAAATGTAATGAAAAGATACTATAACGACCAAACGGGTCATTACAAGGGCTCATGACTGCCTCCTCATAAGAGGAAGGTTCACTAGCATCAGCAATGTTCTTCACTAACTGTTGGCTCTCAGGATTGTAACTAGTGAGGGAAACATGTTGAGTATTGGTGGAAGTTTGGGGTTGTAGATTTGGTAGAGTAAAGTTATATTCATGGAGATAAGCAGAAAGAGTGTGAGGTCTATTTGTTCTTCTAGGTGCAGTTTGCTGAGGGTGTGAAAGTGTGGGATTGGATGGTGCAGGATGATGTGGTGGGTGATAACAAAGGTTCATTGGGTGCAATGATGTGTTCATGCATGGGTGAAGAATAGTCAAATGGTGTGGACTAATGCATGGGTGAAGAATTATCTGATGAAACAGGTGATACATCATTAGTGGTATTATCACCCAGCACAAAACTATTTTCTAATATCCCATTTTGAGTATTTAACACATCATAATGAAAGTTTCAGTTTTTCAAGACGGTATTGAAATTTGATTCAGGAAAAGAAATGACAAATGGAAAAACATTCTCATAAAACACCACATCTCTAGAAACATGTATTCTTTTGGTGCTCAAATCTAGTACTTTATAGCCTTTTGAGTTGAAAGGATACTCAATAAAAACATGTGGGGTGGATCTAGGCTCAACTTTTTCCTTGTGAGTTTTGAGAGTAGTGGGAAAACATAAGCATCCAAAGGATCTCAAATGTGAGTATGTTGCTTGCTTATGATATAAGAGTTCAAAGGGTGTTTTGTATTTAATGGTTGTAGAGGGAAGCCTGTTTATGATGTAGGTTGCAGTTAAAATGCATTCTTCCCAGTATCTCATGCGGAGTTTTGATTGGTACAAAAGAATGCTCTAGCAATTTCAAGTAGATATTTATGTTTCCTCTCTACCACACCATTCTGTTGTGGTATGTAGGGACAATTCTTTTGGTGAACAATTCCTTTTTCTTAGAAAAAGTTTGTGGTTTCTTTGTTAGTAAATTCCAGGCCATTGTTAGTTCTGATGGCCTTGATGGTTTTGAACTGGTTTTCTATCAAGGATGCAAAGTTTTTACGGTTTGTAGGGCATTGCTCTTACAACTGAGCAGTTAAGTCCATGTTGACCTGCTAAAATCATCAACAATGGTTATGAAGTATTTATAGTTGTCATGGGTTGGTGTATGATATGTCCCCCATATAGCTATGTGTAGAAGATCAAAGATTTTTGTTGAAGATTGAGTGGTCTTTGAAGGGAAAGACAGTTTTGCTTGTCTGGCCATGGGGCAGACACAAAGGCACACAAAAGTTTGTTTAGGTGAACATTTGGCTGGTATGGTTGAGATGCCTCTCATTTTCAAAAAAGGAACATGTCCTAGTCTATTGTGCCACAAATGATGTACATTATTTCCATGAGACATGATGCTATAAGAAAAATGATTAGCACTACCAAAAGAATTTGAGACATGTTGAATGTCACAACAAGCTCTTTTATTATATGGATGGACAACATTTACATATGAATCAGGAGCTGTATTTACAAGTGAACTAGAAGATGAACCTAGAGCTTGTTTATTCATTGATATATCCCATGAGGGACTAGCAGAAACAATATTTGCAAATTGAAGCTTCATTGTGGCATTTTGAACAGAGGTAGTACAATCCATTCTTTGCTTTATCAATCACCAGAGGGCTCTCAATTGAAGGGCCCTGCATAAGACATGAAACTTCATTGAAACTCACAAAGATCTTTAAGTTATGACACTAAACAATGAATAGAAATGAGGTTGAACTTAAAACTAGGTATAAACAGTACTTTATACAGAGTTAGTGCTGGATTCAAATATGCATTACCAATTTCTTTCACTCGTACTCTATATCCATTTGGTAGGGAAACTAGAAAAGGATAAGGTAAAGTTATGATGTTGCTGAGTAAGGTCTTATTAAAGGTCATATGGTTTGAAGCCCCTGAGTCTATAATCCAAGAATCAACAGATAGATTAAAACAAGCACATGATAGATCACCTATCTCAGTAATAGAGGAATGACGAGCCAAGATACCTGCAAAGTTCACAGCTCCATTCATGATGTTGTCAACAGTTTCTTTAGTGTCTCCAATTGTTCCTTGGACTTCATCATTCTCCACCAATTTAACCAAATTGTCATACTGTTCTTTGGTCAAGTTATGACTCTTCTGACCATGACTGCTTTGTACATTACTATCATGACTCACACTCACTATTTCTTCACAAGCACCGTACACATCTGCTGCTGACCCTGAGTTCTTGCCCGTAGTAAATTTGAAGTTTTGAGGAAATCCATGTAACCTATAGCATTTATCGTCTGTGTGACCAGGCCTTTTACAATAATTGCAAAACAGGTTATGTTTGTTGATGTTTAGATGAGGGTAAGTTGTTAGATAAGTGGATATGTTGCTTGAAAAATGTTCAGGAGGGTGTTTATTCATACTGTTGCCACCAGTATTTCTGTTTTGTGAGTAGTTTGTTCTAAAACTGCTACTTGCAGCATTTGCATTTAGAGAAGTGGAACCTAAATTCAAACGACTGTGAGGCCTAACCTCTCTTTGCTTCTCTTTCTTGGACTAAATTAGGGAAAACCTGAGGCATAGTGGGCAGTGGATTCATCATCACTATACTTTCTCTGACAACTATATACACTTCATTCAATCCCATAAAAATCGGATGAGTTTCCTGTCTTGCTCTGCCTTATGCATCTTGGTTTTTCCACCACAGGTGCAAAGACATGTGCATTGTGAATTTGTGTGCAAAGTGTTGAATTCCTCCCAAAGCTTTTTTATTTTGGTGTAGTAGCCTGTAACTTCCAAATTACCTTGTGCAAGTTCATTGATTTCCTGTTGAAGTTGATATAACTTTGCACCATTGGTTTGTTCATATCTATCTTCCAATTCATCTCATAACTCCTTTGCATTATTTGCATATTGCAAACTATCACTTAAGTCCTTAGAAAGTGAATTTAAAATCTAGGAAGTTACCATGTCATCGCATTGTTCCCATTATGCATATGTAGCAGAATCGGGGTCTGGTTTCTTAATCTTGGCACTGATAAATCCGATTTTGTTCTTCATTGAAAGTGCCCAAGAACACCTCGCCTCCAAGATCTGTATCCTGTTGTATCCTGTTCCATAAAAAATTACTGGCATTATCGATGAACCAGTGTTCTCAGAAGGATGCATGTACATAGGGCTGGTTGAATCTACTGTTTCTGAAGTAGAACTTTGGTTCGTATCTGTGTTGTGCCATGATTATCATAATTTTTAGAGCAAAATGAAATCAAATTGGTGTTTTGAATGTATTTGTTTGATTGACGAAGATTGACAAGTTGTTATTTAAAAAAAAAAATTGGGATTGGAAATTTTAGGGTTTGATTGAGATGAAAAATTGAATTGAAAAATCGATGTTTTAGGAAGAATTGAATGCGGAAGAAACGAACACTACGCCTACATGCTCTAATACCATATTGAAACTGGGATTAATTGAGATTGTGACCTAGAAACTCCATTAATGGAACTTCGACTATGGAGCATGAACAGGAAAAAAGAAAAGAAGAAAAAGAAGGACTTGTGAGAGAGAAATTGAGAGCTCTGAATTTGGGGAAAATGAAAAGTGATTCCATTTCATCATTAGTATCAATTATATACACTCAATACAAGAATCAAGGAAAAAAATAATCTTCTAACTAACTCTTAACCAACCTAGTGCCAGTTGTTGACAGCTGTAATTAGCATGCTAACCTCCTTCTAACTAACTAACTAACATATCTAACTAACTAACATATTACACAACTGCTACATTAAATAATCTCAACATAATTAACTTAATTCAATTTTTAAAATTTATATAGTAGTATAAGTTAGTAAGTTACTTTAGGAATTTAGGCCTTTTAGTTACTCTATATCTAAATTAATTAAATTATTATTATTTACGTAATAATATAATATATATTATTTACGTAGTAATATAATGTATATTATTTATGTAATAATATAATGTAAATATGTGGATCTAATTGTGTATTTCGGTATGATATTCGATATTTCAGTATTTTTATAAATACCGAATATCGTACCTAACATCGAAATTGAATTACCAAAATTTTCGATATCAGTTTAGTAATTTGGTAGTAATCAAAGTATGCACACTTCTAGCTAAATCCTCTTTTTTTTTTTTTTTTTTTAATAGTTTCCTGTCAAATCTAATATAAAGAATTTATCAAATATTTAAAGGAGAACAGAAATACTCCTTTTCAATAAAACTTAAAGGACCAAAAGTGATCAGGAATACATTTCACGGACAACTCTAAACCTACCCAAGGTAAAAGTTATTTTTGTTATTTTCTCCCCTTCTTACACATTGAAGACCAAATAAATGAACTGTAAAAATTATAGGGGACATTGTGAACTTTAGAACGAACCGCATGGTTTTACCTACTCAAAGAAGCAATTGGACCTCCTGGCACATGTGCATGCTAATTACGTACTGTACTTATAGCACAAGACTTAGAAGTGGAGTGAACCAAAAACGAAATATGGCCAAAACTTTTTGGTCAAATTAATACTACTACTGGTTATCAACTTCCCATCCAATTATTTCTGGCGGCGAGCACATATCCAGGTCCGCACTATAATTGTTTTAGCATTTGTTCCTCCAGAGTTCTTTTTGATTTTTATTTATCTATAAGAGGTAGTTTGGTACGATGAATAAGGAAAAATAGTTTTGGGATAAAAAAATTATATCACTTTATTCCTTATTTGGTTACTAATTCTGGAATAAGTTATTCCAGGATTAAAAATAATTCTGGGATAAGTTATCCCTGGCAGAGGGTGGGTTAACTAATCTCAGGATTAGTTATCCCGGGATAAAATAATGAAAATGATAAAAATAACCATGAGCTCCCTCAAATCCTTTTTCTACTAAATAAGTTGGGGGTATTTTCGTAAACAACCAACTTAGAAATTATGCAATGCATGCCACTTTTAATACAACAAACCAAACAATCAATAAAAATAAATACCAAGATAACTAATCCCAACATAACTAATCTCAAGATAATTAATTCCAATATAACTAATTCCAGCATAACTTGTCTTGGAACCAAACAACCCCTAAGTAGTAGTAGGAGTGGACGGTGGGAATTTTGTGTAGGAGATATTAATATTTCAAAAAAAAAAAAAAAAAATTTACTATTAAAGCATCATATTAGAAAACATAATTCTAGGGTACATTACTATAATTATCGTTGATAAGTTCCAATTGCATTCATGGTAGCATTACTAAGACGTTGAATAATTTAATAGTATCACTTTTTTTTTTAATTGTGGTGTCTAGACTAGCTGATACGTACCTCCTAAATGACAAAGAATTAATTCTCCGCTTTGGAGAGAAGTATCGGTTGTGGGTCTGCTCCTTCCACCGTGAACCACGTAGATTCTTTCTCTAGATGTAGCTTTATTTTGTGAGTTCAACTGTACTCAATGTTTTCGACACAAAATATTCCGTAAAATATATGAAAAAAATTATATTGAAATTTCAGTAAATATTAAAATTCGAATCCATAATCTTAAAACTACAATGAATATAAAAAGTTAAATCCAATGAATTAAATTTTTTGATCTACTTCTGCCAACTGAATAGGGAAACTCAAATTAATAGACGATATCCCGAAAGAGCTTTGACGAATTGAAAGCTCTAGACAAAAACATCATACTATTCGGCCGGATATTAATCCTCGTCTCCAAATTAAGAATTGTTATTATACTTTAACCATCAAGAAGTCCATTTCAAATTTAACAAAATGACCTTAATATAGTTGAAATTGCTTATTCATATTGGGGGTTGGTCAGTTTATGACTTTTGTCTTATTTAGCTTAAAAACACTTAATCTTTAAGTACTTTTACTTAGGGGTGTTCATGTTTTGATTAAAAACCGAGCCAAATCGAAAATCAAATCAGACCGATTAAATAAATCAGCACCTTTTTTGAATTTGGTTTGGTTTGATTTTAAATTTCTAAAACCAATGATATTTGGTTTAGTTTTGGTTTTATTAAAATAGAATCGAAGGAAAACTGAACTGAACAGAACCGACAAATTATATACATAACTTTTATATTATATATACACAAATATATTAAATTAGATCAAAATTACCATGAAATTCACGAAGTTTAATCACATATTTTTCTTCTATAAGGATTAGTTAATATTTTTTGTGCCATATGAAGATAAAGTTGCAAGCATCTTTAGCTTTTGAGTATTCTAATTTACATAGAATATATCATAAGACATTGTATAGTTAAATATATTTGACTTGTTCTGAGTACATTTTAACGAAATGATGTTACAGTTACCTAATAAAAAATTTATCACTTAATTTGTTTGTTTAATGTGAAGAAATAATAGTAAAAAAAAGAAGGAAAGAATATATATTTATGTATGGTTAAAACCCGAATAACCGAACCAAACCAATATCAAAATCGACAACAACCAAACCAGTAAATGTATATTATATTATATTTGATTTGATTTGATTTGGTTTTCATATTTAAAAAACCGACTAAATTGATTTGGTTTTGGTTTTGACCAACAACGACTCAAATCGAACCGTAAACACCTCTGCTTTTAATATTTTCCAAACACTAAAACAAGTCAAAAATACTTTTAAACTGATTTTACTAGCTTTTAAGCCAATCCAAAGCACTCTTTTAGACACTTAGCTTGTGCCTGCCAGACGTTCTATAGTTCATATTTATTATGAACGTTGATATGATACATTTCTTCAAAAAATTAAAAATCTTGTTGTCCTTGTTGTGTTTGAAGATAGGAGGTATAAGTACATATGTTGGTAAAACCAATTTTTGAATGACTTGTTAAGTAAAGGCTAAATAACAATGTTCCCATAAAAAACAGGAGAAACTTTATGACGTTAACCCTCTTTTTTTTTTCTTTTTCCGAATCCTAACTATTCAGGTTTTCTCCTCTCGTTCGAGGGGTGAAGTTGAGTCTTTGATCGGTGCCTTATTCTTGCCCCGTATATCTATATGAATAATAAAAATAAAATAAAATATGTCAAAAGGTGACATAAACCTAATTCTACCAATCATTGTCTTGGTTAAACTAGTCAACTATCTTGCTAAGTATTGGTTAAACTAGTCAACTATCTTGCTATACGACGATGCGTAGTTACCAAGATCATACCAAACCGGACCTCTGTATATATCATTTAATTGGTGTTTAGAGAAACCAACTCTAGATACCGTCATACCGAGAGTGTCAAATCATACGGATTGACAAAAAAGCAATTGCCTTTAGCATGACCAACACATAAATGGATTTTCTACTAACCTAAGATAATACGAGTTTAAGTTATATACACTGTCAATTTAAAAAAATATACGATCAAGTCACTAGTATTTATGTAGTAGAGAACTTGATTTATTTTT
The DNA here is from genome assembly GCF_029784015.1 of Lycium ferocissimum. Lineage (NCBI taxonomy): Eukaryota > Viridiplantae > Streptophyta > Magnoliopsida > Solanales > Solanaceae > Lycium > Lycium ferocissimum. The sequence goes on along the minus strand of NC_081348.1, from coordinate 62,850,752 downwards.
AAGATTACAAATTCTACATTTTAAGAAACTTACATGTAGATATCCTTTGGATTATGGGCTGGTCAAGTGTTGTGCCGTCGGGTTCATCTAAACTCAATGCTTTTGATGCAGAGCATAAACTTATGCGTAAATATGGGTAAAATTGCAACAAATAGTAGGTTTGAACCCGCAATTTTAAAAATACAATGGGTTCAATGCTGAAAACTTTAAAGGTTGAACCAATAGAGCTTAAATTTTGAATAAACGCCTGTCCTTTGGCTGACCTAATAGTGTACAGGATTATTTACATTAACGGTGTAGAGAAAACTTAAACTCTTCTAAGATTTATAACTAACTAGTTTAGTGTACGCGCTTTGCGCGTGATCAAAACGCGTACCTCATTTGACCACAAACACTACAATAAAAAAATCGAACTTTGCTATTGCACGTATATGTTTGTTAATTATTTATTCGAAAACACGTAGTCGTTACTCATTTTTAAGATTATATGTTAGATGAATACATAGAAACTTACCTATATAAGATATATTAAACTTATAATGAATTATGTCGTGGAAATAGGGCTACTTGCCGGTCAGATCAATTCGATTTTGTATGTTACTGATTTGGTTTATCAGCTATGAATTTGTGAATAATTAATGATTGAACCAATAAAAAAATCATTATTGATTATCAGTTAATTTCTACGAGCCAATGACCAACCTGCTCCTCTATATGTTTTTTTCTTTCCTTTCCCTTCTCACATGTAGTATGCACTTTCTTCAATATAAATTTATTAGTAAGTCAAGGTCAAATATTATTAAAAAGATGACATTATGATGTAAATGATGTCTTAATTTTATGATAGCAGCCTGCACAATTTTAATGCTCATTGCTATAAGTATCTGCTGGCCGTTAATTAGGATAGATTACATCCATTCATCAAATTTCAAATGTTTAAACTCGAAAAGGCAAATTTAAAATATAAATTTTATGAGATCAGAATGCAACTAATAAATAAAAAAAGAATGCAACTAAATCCAGGGGTGATTGAGTAACTGGATAATCTAACATTATTTCTAACATTATTTTTTCAAGCGAAGCAAAAAAACTAAATTATAATGTCTAGTGACTTTTCTTTAAAAGAAACTGTAACTTATTAATAGTTATGACTATAAAGTAGCACCAACAACAAGGATAAGGGTATAATAGTTCACCAACTGAGGATGAATAAGAAGACCAAACCTTAATTTCATAACCACGAATTGAGAAAGCTCTCGATCTTCTCCAGCTCTATATTTGCAATACAAAAATTACTTACAGTATTTAATAATAAAAGTTTAAATAATTTATTTGTTTGAATAATACTAAATTATACAATAAATTTTGATGCATGCTTTAGTCCTAATTTGACATTCAAAAATACTTGTTGAAAAGATTGGTCAAAACATAATAAACGTACTTATTAAATACTGAAAAAAAATATTCAAACAAAATGATCAACACAAATTGATACTTTTCAAAAATATTAAGTAAAACTAATATAATAATTTATTTTTAGTTATGAAAATTTGGTTAGCAATCTTTATTCAATCAATCAAATATTTTCGTTGATGCAAACTCTTTTTGTCGTTAGCTCATGAGCAAGATTTTTGTACAATTTGTTTTACATCTATACAATATATTATATAGATTATAAATGCCAAACAAAATTTTACCCAATAACCGTAAACGACAAGAACAACCACAAAGCACAAATTATTATAAAATTACAATAATTCTGTGCAACAATCTAGACTTTTTATAATATTACTATAATTGTAGCCTCTGAGTGATCCGAAATCTCATCTAACATATTGGATGAAAATCTTATTACATTGGAAAATATAGTAAAAGTTACTTTCTAAGATTTGCTTTCCGCAAATGCATTGCATAATATACTATTTACCAAAATACATACCTATAAATAGAGTGCACCATAAAAAAAAAAAAACTTATTGAAGAATGGTATTACCCTTTCCAGAAGATTAACATATATAAAAAAAAAGATCGTGAGAGTGGGTTAAATCACATACCTTTGCTTGATGGCTTGATGAAGACTGATTATAAAATATTGATCATAATCGATCTCTTTCAATAACTGAAACTTAACAATTTTATCTCACCTATTAATAAGAAAAAGAATTTGCAATAATGAAATTGGATGAATACAACTCTTTCCGGAAGATTATAATATGACAAAAGAAAATAAATTTTGGAAGTAGGTTGAAGTCACATATATTGACGGCTTGATGAGGATTCAAGAGAATTTGTCTTGATCACCTGATCTAAAAAGCCTCAAACCTGTCACAATTAACCAAAATAATTATCATAATCGATCTCTTTAAATAATTGTAACTTAACAATTTCAACTCACCCATTAGTATGAAAAAAATTATACAATAAAGAAACTGGACAAATATCAAATTAAACTGGGAGCAAAATTCAAATAGAAAAAGAAAAGGGGATCGGATTGTTAGTTCTGTTATACAGATTAAAATATAAAAAACAATAGATCGTGAAAGTGGATTGAAATCACATACCTTTGCTTGATGGTTTGATGACGACGGATTATAAAATAATGATCATAATCGATCTCTTTGAATAACTGAAACTTAAACAATTTTATCTCACCTATTAATATGAAAAAAGAATCTGCAATAATGAAACTGGATGAATACAACTCTTTTCGGAAGATTATAATATTAAAATAAAAAATAGATTTTGGAAGTAAGTTGAAGTCACATACCTTGACGGCTTGATGAGGATTCAAGAGAATTCACCTTGATTAACTGATCTAAAAAACATCAAACCTATCAATATTAACCAAAATAATTATCATAATCGAACTCTTTAAATAACTGCAACTTAACAATTTTCACCCATTAATATAAAAAAGATTATACAAAAGAAACTGGAAAAATATCAAATTAAATTGAGAGTACAATTAAAATATAAAAAGAAAAGGGGATCAAACTGTTAGTTCTGTTATGTAGTAGTTTTCAAAAAGAAATAGGAAGGAAAATTATTTTGGTTCATAGTAATAGTGATAAGTATATAAAGTCGGCTGTTTCAATAGAGATAGGGTTTTAATTGGTCCAACAGAAATAAGTTTAGAGTTTGAGTTATGTTAGGACGTTTTAATTGCAGGAAAACGTCCAAAGTGCAATAAATAATAGGTAAATAATTAAATGGCAATTTTTAAATATAAGGAAAATAATTATGTTGTATTTTAAATATTTAGAAAATATTAAATGACAATTTTGTCTATTGTGGAGACTTTTGATATGCTTATACATGGACTTTTTCAAGTCTCCAACTTTGGAAAGAAATCAAAGAGAATAAGGACTTTCTTTAACAAATCTATGTGTAATTAAAGTGCATAAAAAGTCACATTAAATTAATTGTAATTGCATTTGTTGTCGAGATAGATGAAACGTTCATTAAAATCTATATTCATATATTTATATAAAGTAGGGAAAAAGAATACTGACATGACTCCTCTTAGAAGTTAATATTTGATTTATCATTTTCCTCTAATTTGTCTAAGTTTTCTCCTGGAGTTGGGTAAAAAATTGAATCAACATTTCTAAGGCCCTTTGTGCTTTTAATATAATATTAGTCTCTATCGCGCTTTACACGATACTTCCTGTCAATCTCGATTATGCAAGGTACTTATTTATAATTACATATATTTATTCTATGAGGTGCAAAAATGTTACTAAAATATAAGATTATATCCACTTAATACTTTTTACAAAATTATGTTCTTGGTGTATATGTTTTTTTTTCCCCACAAGTGAAACACGTTGCGACTAAGATATTCAATATTAGGGGTTATGTAATGATATTTATTTATTGTTATTTACAAATATAAAAGTGTGGAAAGTTGTTAATAAACAAAATTAAATTATAAGAATATCTTGAAGTTTTAAGGATACGTTATTTCCTATCAATGCCAATAATAACAAGAAGATGTTAATTAGGTAATATTATTGCTAATTAAATTACTTTGTTTAAACAAATATTTAAAGCCAATAAGTCATGCCATTAATTAAAAATCGAACTTATGGACCAAATAAGATTTATAACACAAAGTGCAAAAAGTTTTCGTTGTATACTTGGATTCTTCGATGGCATTCTATTTCAAAACAGTAGGAGTAATTCCAATTGAAGTCAAAGTATGCATTATTATAATTTTATTTAATATGAAACTAATTATTCAAGGATACTTTTGCCAACTAACACTTGCGTTTAGTGTGTTACGACGCATCTACTCACTCGTGTAATTTATTTGAAATTATTGAGTGAGTAGGAGGTTATACAAATATGTTATCTCGCCAAATAAGTTTTATCATTTATTATAAATCTTGTGTAAAATATAGCAAATCTTAACTGCATTAATATTTTTAAAACATGTAGTTGAACTATGCAATAGAAATCAAAGGAGTAGAAATCAAACTTCATAAATTTCAGTTTTCTCTCATTCAAATAAGTCATAGAAGGCATGTGCCAGTTTCGTTATTTGATATAGTTTGCCACACTATATATGTCCTAAAAAATATGAAGGCTTGTATCATCTCCACCTTCGTTCTAGTGCGAAGTTCAATAAAAAAAAAAGTAGGATAAATTTATCGTTAACTTTAGAAAAACTTATAAAGATAGTAGGTCTATTTATCTTTTTTTTTTTTATCATTATAAAAATATTGCATATATCTCTTTAGTTTTTATTACTATCAAGAAGGACTTACAAACATAGTATGTCTCTTTAGTTTTACAATAATCCTAACTTGTGCAAACGTAATTGCTCAAATCTTTTACTATAATAAAAATGATTATATGTCATCTCTAAAGACTTATTTCAGCACGTAAAGGTAAAGTTCTAGATATTAGTAATGTGCTTTTAGGTTTATAGTTTTAGTATGTCTCACTACAAGAAAAAATATATTTGGAAACAAAATTTTTTTTTGTTGCCATAAATTGATTATTGTTGCAAAAAGTACTTTTGGAAACAAAAAAATATATTTTGTTGCATGAACTTTTCCCAACGGCTGTTATTGCAACAACGTGAAACAACTTTTGTTTTTTGTTGCCAAAAGTACTTTTTGCAATAATAATCAATACTATGGCAACAAAATTAAATTCTTTGGCAACAAAAAAATCATTTGCCAACAATAAAACTAAGTTGTTGCCAAATATAAAAATATTTGTTGCGATTTCTATACTTTCTTGTAGTGGATCTCTTTAGTTTTACAATAATCCTAACTTGTGCAAACGTAATTGCTCAAATCTTTTGCTATAATAAAAGGATCATATGTCATCTCTAAGACTTATTTCAGCACGTAATTTGACTTAAAATTCAAATATTAATAGGTAAAATATTAGATATTAGTAACGTGCTTTTAGGTTTATAGTTTTAGATTTTTTGGTTTAAGAAGTATATCCAAAAGAAATAGGATTCTAGTTTATTAAGGGTATAAAAGCCGTTTAATATTTAAAGGATAATTTGGTCAACCAACATTTGTATTCATGCTGTTATAATAATATAGATATAGATAGATAAGACAAAATTTTAAAAAATACCAAAAATAATGAGAGATTGTTAGGTTCTCATGGTATGTTATGGAACTTTTTAGGACAAGATCTTTGGAGAATTATCACAAAATTAATTACTGTTCTCTTTCTTGTAATTAAGGTCATAAATGCTTCTTTTTTGTGTAAGGTTAAGTGTTTGCTTCCACTCTTCGGCTTATCTTACCCTTGACTTACGGAATGAGGTGACCTAGATTTTAGGTAAGTGTGAAATCTACAACATTAATTTGTTGAAAAAAGTGAAGCCTTCAAATAATTTACCTTGGTGATTTGCCTATATATATATTGAGAGATGAGTGCATGAGTTTCATATCAAATACTATTTTTTTCAATATCACTTTTTGTCTAGTGCATGAGATTAGTTAGATATTAACCATCGCATCATCAAGTCTTTTACAACCAAATTTAGCTTCCTAATTCTCGATTACCCCCATGGAATTGTCTAATATTGAACCTTTTCTAGAAGGCAAGACTGTTTTCATTACTGGTGCCACTGGTTTCCTTGCAAAGAGTACTCTCGCTCTCCCTCTCTCCCTCTCTCTCTCTCTATATATATATAGCATATTTGCCAAGTTTATGAAAGGCCGAAAGTGTTTTTTTTTTTTTTTTTTTTTTTTTTTAAATTTTAAATAAAACACTTATTTTAACGAATGAAAGTGTGTTGCCACGTTTTTGGCGAAGAAAATGTGCTTTTGAGTTGTATTAGAAGCTGTTTTGCAGTTTTGAAACTGTTTTTCAATTCTTAGCAAAAGCTGAAAAAAGTAGTTTCTCTAAAAAATTCATAGTTATCAAATTAAAATTAGCAGTAAAATAGTTGTTTTGCGGTTTTTAAAAATATTAATCAAACACAAATTACTAACAAAAATACTTCTTAATAATTGATTGATAATGCAAAGAACTAGCTGTGATTATGCTATCAAGAGGTTTTTAGTATACTATTAGCTAGTTCATTTATTTGAACTCTGAAGAAATTGCTTATATGTGTCATTTAATTTGTTTTTCTTATATGTAGTTCTCGTAGAGAAAATACTTCGGATTCAACCAAATGTGAGAAAGTTGTTCCTTTTGGTAAGAGCTTCAGACACAAAATCAGCCAGAAAACGTTTTAATGATGAGGTAGAGCTATACTGTTTTTTGTATTTAATTATTCGATTACTCTAGATCCATTTTTTTTAAATACTCATTGGATGTTCGATATGCGCTTTAAGGTTTGACTAATCAAAATATGCGCCGAGAAATCACATTTTGAAAGTAAACCACTTTGTACCAAAAGAAACTCTGTTCCTGATGTCGAATTTTCATTTAATTTGAACAAAAGTTACTTCGGATAAAAAAGAGTGTCCACTCAGCCTTTTGTTCTTGGATAAAAAAGAGTGTCCACTTATCAAATCAAGAAAGAATTAACCTTATTTTTTCAGATTTACCCCTATTAAGTGCTATGTGATCAAATCTCAATACCTATTTAATTAGGGGCAGTTTAGTTAAATTACCTATTTTTTCTATAAGTTAGTATTTTCTTAAGGAGTGTGCAAATGGCTAAGTGTACACTCTTTTTTATCCGAAGGGACTACTATATTGGAAAATATTTTGTAGTCAGATCTATTTCTTTATTATTTTTCCCAATAATGTCATACTTTTGCTGAAATGGAAGTTTTTGGCTATGTTTATGCAATACCTTTTCGTTACTTTGTCCTTTTTGGGTTTAAAATATACTCCCTCTATCCCAATTTATGTGGCACCATTTTCTTTTTGGTATGTCCCAAAAAGAATTTCACCTTTCCATATTTAGAAACAATTTTATAAGGCTTGTTTTGAACCACACATTTCAAAAAGCTTTCATTCTTTCTTAAATCATGCCAAGTCAAATGGTGCTACATAAATTAGAACGGAGGGAGTAGTAATATATAATATTATGCATCATAAAAAAAAAAATACGTAATTCTTGCATGAAATTTGTCCTTGAACACTAGAACTGTTCGTAATTTTTTTTAAATAAAAACACTTCCTAATTTGTCTACTCCAACTGCTTTGTGAACCCACATTGAAGGAACTTCCAGTTATGAAAAGTTTCCTCATTATTTTGTTACTTCTTCCGGGTCAAAAAGGGTGTCCAGTTAGCCTTTATTTTTTGGTTAAAAAAGAGTGTTCACTTACAAATCAAGAAAGAGTTAATTTTATTTTTTAAGATTTGTCCTTATTAAGTGTTACGTGATCACCAAATGTCAATACCTATTTAATTAGAGTTAGTTTAATTAAATTACCTATTTTTGCCTAAAAGTTAGTATTTTCTTAAGAGGTGTGCAAATGGCTAAGTGGACACTCTTTTTAAATCAGAGGGAGTATTATAAAGGGGCCTAGTGTCCGACTTTTATTCAAAACCCTTTGAAACTATATTAGAGTTTTTTCTCTAGGAAGAAAAGATCACTATTGTGGTAGGGGCTTAGGCCTAAACCCTTACCTATCAATTAACATCGGGCAATTCACAGGAATGCCCCTTAATCGGGGTGGTCTTTAATTTTTGCCCCTCAAATTGCTGGTTTTTAATTTTTGCCCTTCGCCAGAATATTCTGAGGTTCTGAGTTTGAACCTCGGCTCAGGCATAAAAATAAAAAAAAATTCGCAAGGCAAGACTGCCTTATGCGGCATAGGTTGCCTTAAAGCATAACTAAACTTCTGTCGGATCCGGCAGAGTTTGCCTTATAAGGCAGACTTTTAGTTATACCTTAAGACAACCTATGCCGCATAAGGCAGACTTTTCCCAAAGCCTTGCCTTGCGATTTTTTTTTTGACTGGGTGGAGGTTCGAACCCAGAACTTCGAGATATTTTCGGTCACTTTTTTAAGTGAAAAGTAAAAATTAAAGACCAGCAATTTGAGGGACAAAAATTAAAGACCACCCCAAAAGAAGGCCAATCCGCGCAAAAAATAAAATGATTAACATCACGAAAGTGAACACGGGAACATAATGTCTTAACTATAATAGAGTTTTGTTACAAAGAAAAGACAATTATGGTGGTTGGTTTAGGCCTAGAACCTTACCTATCATTTATCAATTAACATGAGGAGGCAACTTAAATGACCCATGTTTAGGGCATTGGAACAAAAGTAACCACCAAAAACAAAAAGTAACAATAGTACCTTTTGAGCACAAATTTTGTGCGCAATAAGGGTTAGTTTTATTTTTCTCACACTATATATAATTTTAAAGTTTTGAAATTCATGTTTTTTTCATACTTTGACCAAAGATTAGTCATGTCTCAATACTCCGAAATATTAATATTTTATATAGAACCTAATATCTTTTTCTGCGAACAATAATGTAGGCTCAATACATCAATTATACTGAAACGTTTGGATCGTCGTTTTAGGGGTTGTAAAGTGCCCCGAAATAAGTTTTGTTTGGAAACTTGTTATCGTTAGGTTTAAGTGTTTTATTTTATAAGGTTTTGATTTAAGCGTTTTATTATTTAGTCAAGGCATTACTTTATTTCGAATATGTCGAGATTTTTTTCATAATTAATTTAGGACGTCGCATGAGTTATTAATAAACGATAATAAAGACTAAGATAACTAATTATCGTTAAGAAATAATACCAAAAAATATAATATTAACATGATATAATTTTATGTTAATATTATTAATATTATATATTTTATAATACCAAAAAAATATAATATTAACATAATTTGTTAATATAAAATATATAATATTATGTTTATATAGAATATACAATATTAATAATATTAACATATATAATATTAATAATATTAACATAAAAAGACTAACAAATAATTTTAGTTTTAGTTATTAGAAAAATATAATATATAAACGTGAATTTGTGCGCAATATAAGATAGTAAGTTTTGGATCAAACATTCAATGTCTTTCTATTTGCTTTAAGAAAGAATGACGTTTCCTCTTATATTTCACAAGTTATATACTTCACCCCTTTTTCCTTTTCCATACGTAGGCATTTTGTTGATTGCGCACTAAAATGCATTATGTTAATTAATATATTAGCTTAAGTTAATTTATATTTTTAACATAATGCATTTTATGTTAATTAATACATTATCTTATGTGCATTTTATGTTAATAATATTTTTTTTTGATATTATTTCTTCAAGATAATTAGTTATCTTAGTCTTTATTATCGTTTATTAATAACTAGTGCGACGTCCTAAATTAATTATGAAAAAAATCTCGACATATTCGAAATAAAGTAATGCCTTGACTAAATAATAAAAAACA
>NC_081348.1:62769276-62840792 GCF_029784015.1 Lycium ferocissimum | reverse complement strand
CACCGGCTCTCGATACCAACATATCACATTCGGCATCCATACATATAACATATAACGTAGCACATACACACACACCCGGCGAAAAGGGGCTCGCGTACCGGCTACACCATAACACCATAATATATACGCGGTTCCCGACCGAAAAGTGGCTCGCGAACCCAGACACATCATATTCGAACATGCATCGGTAAATCGTACCATCATATCATATCGACTTCGTATCACATCATGCTTCGAACTACACGTCATACTTCGTAAAGACACATTTTCAAAGGCTTAATAGGTTTTAAACGAACCATCATTTATAAGCCAAAATAGTAGTCAAATCGATTTTCTTCCGAATACTCGTGAACATATCAAACCGAACTTCGGAAATCATAGTCACGTATCAAAAAACATACATAAAAATCCTTATTTCGACTCTGACCGATAAATAAGTAATCATACTCGGGTCGGAAAGATAGTCATATTGAATTCTTTTCAAAACGTCGTCGAAGTACATAAAGGAAAGTCGCGGGACCCACGAACGGGTGTCGACCGAGCCGGGCCCGCCTATGGAAAAACACGGTCATCATACATCATGGAATCATTTTTGAGCATATCGAAGCGATCGGTTCGGTTCGGTGAGTTACGGACTTTCGTAGTTTTCGGAATCATTTAGGAACAAAACTCTTTTAGAAACCAAACTTTTATGCAACTTTTGAAACTTAGTCATACAAAAGACGTATAAACCATAGCTTGACCATATAAGGAGGCCAACATCAAAAGCAAATACGACTCATAAACGTGCTCGGATTTTTAAGAATAGAATTGTAACACCCCGTAAACTTGAACTAGGTGTGAATATGTAAAAAAATCTAGTATTAAGATGATATTTTATCTATATGAATCCATTCTTGGTGAATTCGGGTGGAGGATGGTCGTTTTGAAGTCAAACCAATTAGTGAAGTTCTTAAGGCCTCTTAAATTCGCCTAAGTTTTGGTAGGTACGTCTTCTAGGCGATTTTTTGAAAATGTGTTGCGAATTTGGAAACACTTCCTCAATGAAAGTTGTAAATCTTTGAAATAGATTTCCAAAGGTAGGTCTCCCAGCCCAAACGGATTACGTACAAGAAGTTATGTCCATTTTACCGAACACTGTGCAGAACCAATACACGCCGCCTTTTCAGGCGCGTGGGGGCGCGTGCGATGGCCCCGCATCTCGGGCCAATCGCGCGAGTCTGAGTATTGAGCTGAAGAACATCGCGCGATGGTCCTGCATCGCGGACCCATCGCGTAACGGGTCGGATTTAGGTCAAAAAGTCGGGTTTACGCGTTTTCGGTTATATTTAAGGTTCAGGGTTTATTTCCCAGCACCCCATTCACGAAAATTTACCCTAAAGTCAATAAGAACAAGTCCCAAGCCTCAAGAACCATAAAAGGTAAGTGTTATCGTGATTCTAGGTTGAATTCAAGTCTCGATTCCCTTTCTAACATCAAACCCATGATTCTTAACATCATTTTGTGATCAAAACCTAGGGTTGCAACATAATTCTTTCCAAAGTGATTCAAGCTAGGGTTTGGGTGTTCTTCATTAGAAAAGTGATTTGTTAAACTCTGTTTAACAAATTAAGGTATGTCTCCCTTTTAAAAATCTTATTGTGATTTGTATGTCTCTTGGTAGGAGTCAGGTCTGCGTACACTCTACCCTCCCCAGACCTCACGTTGTGGGATTTCACTGGGTTGTTATTGTGATTTGTATGTCTCTTTAAAAAAATAAAATCCTTTTTGAATATAAAGGTAATTGATATGTCTCTTTTGCAAACTCTCTTGAAAGATTGATTCTTTATAAAAGCATGTGTGTTGAATGATATGATGAATTGGTTTCACACTCTCGAAATTTATTACATGTTTTGATTAATGGTTAATGTGCGTGAGGGGACAAGCCCACATTAAATCTAGATTGTAACAAACCCTATATATGTATGTGATATTATGAATCATTTTCTTCTATAAGAGATGATCTGATGATGGTTAATTTTTGGTATTGATGATTTTACAAAGGAACTATGATAAAGTAATTATCTATGATATTATGGATTTTCGTAATGGCATAATGAACTTTAATGCTATTTGATGGTGTGACTATTTTGAGACAAATTGTGAATCGGCTTCTATGCTATGAATTTGGTTGTTGTGTTTGGCCTAGCTACTCGGGAGGAAGGGTAGCCACTATGGATCCTAGTGTGTCATTGCCTAGCCATTCGGGAGGAAGAGTGGCCACCGCTGGGTTCGCTACCCGGGGTGTGATTTATGCCTAGCTATTCGGGAGGAAGGATAGCCACCGCGTACTACATAGTCCGGTGTGATTTATGCCTAGCTATTCGGGAGGAAGGATAGCCACCGAGAATTATATGTTCCGGTGTGGTGCGCTATGCGCGATATGCTTGATTCTTGGTCCGTATTGGCATGTGTGACATTCTTATTCTCTTATGGAATTGTTGATGACTATCTTAATTGATTAAAAAGGGCATATTTGAAGTTGTAACTTAACAAGAGGCTTTATAAGTGTGTTTTGATACTCATTATTGAGATACATAAACTGAATAACTGCCCTTACGTTGATTTCATATGATTTTCAAGACTGATTTCTTCATGTATTATTTTACTTTATTTTCGTAGTATTCATTGTCCCCGAGGCACTCACTGAGTACGAAGTGGCATGTGCATACCATTGTTGTTTTTGATGGTATGTTAGGTAACGGGGAAGAGCAGGTTCGTGATACTCCAGGTGCTTAGGAAGGACTTGTTGTTGCGGATAATTTGGTGAGCCCACACATTCGTTCGTGGGACACCCTGTTGATTTACTTATTTGTTACGTTAGTTGCCCGGGCTGCGTCCCAATGAGTCAGACTATTAATCCTTTATCTTAGAAGCTCCATAGTATACATTCTTATGGGTAGTTGTTGAGTTTTGTTAACTCTTGGGCATCGTCGCGTTTGATTAACTTTTATGATATTAAAGACTTCCGCTGATTTAGTTTATGTATTCATGATTTGTTACATTTAATGTATAAACTGTTGGAGGCGAATGTTGAACCTGGCGGGTTCAAGTATTATTATTATGTTGTTTAGGTTCTTCCGATATTGTTTATGACATCGGATGCCGGTCACGTCTAGGGTGGGTTTTGGGGCGTGACAAGAATTACCCCCGAAGCTCATAATATATCACAACCTAGCCATATCTAAGACATGCCAAAAGAAGGAAGGTAAGCTTTACATACCTTGAGCGCTTCTAAGCTAATCCAACTCAAGTCTCGGCTTCTCAAAATCTACAACACGTCATTAGATACCAAACATTAGTCATAGGCACCTCGGAATCCCATTTTAAGCTCGCACTTTATTTACAAAATTTAAAGCATTTCCCCCAGAATTAACACCCCGAGAATTTAACTCGGCCAAATTCATCAACAACAATACCAACAAACATTCTAACAACATCAACCATTAATTCAAAACGCACTTTAACATCAACAACCTTTTTCGCACAATCTAACGACGGCATTCCAATTACGTTCAAATCAACATATATAATCAACCCAACATCATTGCCCACGCGTTCAAATACCAATCCAAAACCATTCAAACATGATTCAAGATCATTCCAAACAATCCGCACAATAATCAAACAAGCCAATCCAATACGTGCTTCTTACCCGAAATCATTCCAATTCAACAAGAACATTACCAACACCTTTCTTTCTTCCACATTCATAAATTATGTCAACAATACATATGTTTACAACTTCATTTTCATAAATTTAAGAAACCATATCAAGATCACATTATCTTCCAATTCGGCCCACACAATTATAACCTTAACTTGGATCATTAAAACTTCATTTTACATCATAGAATTCACAACTACGACAACCAAAATACTACATCACATTAGTCCCACATGCCTACACCAAATCAAGCCCATTTTCGGCCACAACAACAACATACAAATTCATGGTTTTCATCCATTTCTACACATTACAATAACACCCAACCATGCTAAATACACTTAATTCATTATTCCTACACCCACTACAAACACATGGCCACACACCACACATGAGCTTCACTCTAACATCCATATTTTCATAAATTTCATTCATTTCCACACTTCACAACATGCACAAACCATGCATAACATATAGAAATAAAGATTAAATCTCACCTTTTCTCTTCATCTTCTCTATTCGGCTAGGGTGAACACTTCAAGAACAAACACTTTGCTTGCTTCAACAACAACTCCATGTTGTTTGGGACCTTCCAATGAATTGAAAACCTAGAAGAAATAATTTTTTTGAGATCAATTTCCATGGGCTTGAATTCACCACTATGGCCGAATATATTGCCCCCTTTTTTTCTTCATGCTTCTCCAACCTTCTTGAATTGAAAAGATGACTAATATGTGCTAATCATCCATCCTCTATATATATATATATAAAACCCCAACAAATATAAAGTGTACACATGTGCCACTCATAAATTTAACTAATCAAATTTGGCCAAATTTTGTAGGGGCCCACACCACACACATGGCCACATATGGCCATTTTCATGAAATATAAGTTTCTAAAATTTCACTTCTAGCCCCAAATTCTCATAAAATGCTTAACTTTCCATAATTCACTTTTAACCTCAAATTTTTCTTATTCCAAATTTACCTTTAACACTCCATACCAATGAAAAGATGAATATGCGACTTGTGCATTGAAACAAAAATCAACAAAATCGAAAATTGAAAGTCTTGTCCATAACTTGTCGCAACCAACTTAGAATATTCCAAAGTACAAAGTACAGGGTATAACATCCTTTCCCCCTTTAGAACATTCGTCCTCGAATGTTCAACTTGTCGTATGGGGTCTTACGGATCTCGATTTAAACTTTTCCTTCTTGTAATTCCCTTTTACTTGACTTGTAACATTCTAGGCACATTATCTCGTGTCGTCTTTTAATCTTTAACTCAACCCTTCCTTATTCGTTCCATAGCTTGTTTTTCCGTTTCATACTTGCCTTTGTATTTTAGCTACATAGATCACATCATAACCTTGGCCACTTCCTCACTAGGCTTCACTTATTTTCATAACAACCCTCATTGTATTCACATTATATCTTATTCGTAACCAATCCCATAATATAACACTTCTTAACCCTTTACCCTTTTCTGGTCCACTTTATCCTTAATATCTCGCAAGCTGTCTTATCAATATATCCATATCCATTACAATTTTTTTTTTCCTCCTTACTCTTGTCTTAATCATACTATTACTTCTTGCTTGAGGTCAGCCATACTCGCAACTTACTCAAATCTTATCATTACGGTGAACACGGCCTTTCAAGTCGCATTACAAACCTACATCTCATTTTCTCTTTATTTCTGGGAAAATTTCGGCAGAGTTTCCTCTATATTTCTTACTATCTCAAAACCTGTACACAGGAAATACCAACAATGCCTCATAGGGCCAAAATACATATATGCATATCATATCATATCGTATCGTATCATAGCCGCACAGGGTTCCCAATATCATCAACAAGACAAAAATGATAAACATACCTCGTATGCCCAACTCAAACGGCATCTCGTTACACTTTCTTGTTTACTTTCCCCTTTAGTCTTCAACTTGTATTTCAATCGCAACTTCAATGTCTTTCCTAAATATCTTTCATACCTTTACTTACCTGCGTACTTTGTGACTTCCAACATCATCAATCACTTTCTTCTATCAGTGTCATTCTTCAGCTGCAATCACAAATCATGGTAAGGAGTCCCATCTCCTATGACTTGGCTCTATGGCACAATCTCAGATGTGAAAGAAGAGTAACCACCCTAGATGCCCCGTAGCCTCCTGTTTATAAGTGTGGCGCGCTACACACCATAAACAAGACTCTCATCGGACACGACTTTGCGGACAACCCCTAGGACGAAGCAAGCTATATACCAATTTATCACACCCTTAATCCGATAGGGTGTGATGGGCACCCGACCCTTACCTAGGGCCGAGCGAACCCGCAGACTTTCGTAATACACAAAATCATACTGGGCCCGCAAAACGTGTCAAAATGCAGAAGGAAAACATCATACTTTTCGTCTTTTTCGAATCAAATAAAATCTGTAGTCATAACTTTGTCAAACATAATACGTAGCGATATCGACTTACATAGCCGATTACAAAACGGACTGCGGCATAATGCATAATAATACATCGGCTTACGTGGCTCGCAAACTGACATATCATACACACGACATTGTCTGCAAAGTCTCTACCATAACTTCAAATACCATACAAAAGCACTCGGACTCAGCAGCACTCCGGAGGAAATGGAGCTCGCCAATCCGGTTCCGGAACATCTTCTCGCTAACATCATCTACTCATCTGTGGGTACCTGTGCGGCATGAAACGCAGCCCCCGAAGAAAGGGGGTCAGTACGGAATATGTACTAAGTATGCAAAGCATGAAATACAGATTCGTTCATAATCGAGGTAAAGTGTACCGAACGCGAGCATAATAACCCGAATACCAAAGTACTCACATCTAACATACAAATCATACATAAGGGGTTCAGAAGTCAAATAGGATAATCAGAATGCCAAAATGCTTCACTTTCTTTGAAAAACATTTCTGTCTCATATATACGGAAAATCAAACATATCATATGAGCTGACAATTAACCGAATGCCGAGGAACGTACGGCCCGATCCATAAATAATATAATAACCATAAACATACCGTAGCGCATCATAACATCATGACCGGTCATAGGAGATGCCATTAACCGATATGGGATTTGCCTGAACCAATGTGGGATTTGCCTAAACCAATGTGGGATTTGCCTAAACCAATGTGGGATTTGCCTAAACCAATGTGGAATTTTACCTCATCCGGGTTTGCCCCACCATGGGTTTGCCCCACCACCGGCCTCCGATACCACACATCACATTCCGTAATTCATACATATAACATATAACGTAGCATACATACACATAGTACCGGCCGAAAGGGGCTCGGCGTACCGGACACACCATAACACCATAATATATACGCGGTTCCCGACCGAAAAGGGGCTAATAGCGAACCGGACACATCATATTCAACATGCATCGGTAAATCAGACCATCATATCATATCAGACTTCGTATCACATCATGCTTCGAACTACACGTCATACTTCAGAGTACACATTTTCAAAGGCTTAATAGGTTTATCGAAACGAACCATCATTTATAAGCCAAAACAGTAGTCAAATCAGATTTTCTTCCGAATATCGCTCGGGAACATATCAAACCGAACTTCGAAAATCATAGTCACGTATCAAAATCACATACATAAAAATCCTTATTTCAGACTCAATAGATAAATAAGTAATCATACTCGGGGGTCGAAAAGATAGTCATATTGAATTCTTTCAAAACGTCGTCGAAGTACATAAAGGAAAGTCGCGGGACCCACGAACGGGTGTCGACCCGGCGGGCCCGCCTATGGAAAACATAGTCATCATACATCATGGAATCATTTTTGAGCATATCGAAGCGATCCGGTTCGTACGTGAAAGTTACGGACTTTCGTAGTTTTCGGAATCATTTAGGAACAAAACTCTTTTAAAAACCAAACTTTTATGCAACTTTTGAAACTTAGTCATACAAAAGACGTATAAACCATAGCTTGACCATATAAGGAGGCCAACATCAAAAGAAAATACGACTCATAAACGTGCTCGGATTTTTAAGAATAGAATTACCCCCGAAGCTCATAACATATCACAACCTAGCCATATCTAAGACATGCCAAAAGAAGGAAGGTAAGGTTTACATACCTTGACTGCTTCCTAAGCTAATCCAACTCAAGTCTCGGCTTCTCAATATCTACAACACGTCATTAGATACCAAACATTAGTCATAGGCACCTCGGAATCCCATTTTAAGCTCGCACTTTATTTACAAAAATTTGGGCAAAACATTTCCCGTAAATTCAACACCCCGAGAATTTAACTCGGCCAAATTCATCAACAACAATACCAACAAACATTCTAACAACATCAACCATTAATTCAAAACGCACTTTAACATCAACAACCTTTTTTCGCACAATGCGACGGCATTCCAATTACGTTCAAATCAACATATATAATCAACCCAACATCATTGCCCACGCGTTCAAATACCAATCCAAAACCATTCAAACATGATTCAAGATCATTCCAAACAATCCGCACAATAATCAAACAAGCCAATCCAATACGTGCTTCTTACCCGAAACCATTCCAATTCAACAAGAACATTACCAACACCTTTCTTTCTTCCACATTCATAAATTATGTCAACAATACATACGTTTACAACTTCATTTTCATAAATTTAAGAAACCATATCAAGATCACATTATCTTCCAATTCAGCCCACACAATTATAACCTTAACTTGGATCATTAAAACTTCATTTTACATCATAGAATTCACAACTACGACAACCAAAATACTACATCACATTAGTCCCACATGCCTACACCAAATCACCCCATTTTTTACCACAACAACAACATACAAATTCCATGGTTTTCATCCATTTCTACACATTACAATAACACCCAACCATGCTAAATACACTTAATTCATTATTCCTTCACCCACTACAAACACACGGCCACACACCACACATACGGCTTCACTCTAACATCCATATTTTCATAAATTTCATTCATTTCCACACTTCACAACATGCACAAACCATGCATAACATATAGAAATAAAGATTAAATCTCACCTTTTTCTCTTCAGCTTCTCTATTCGGCTAGGGTGAACACTTCAAGAACAAACACTTTGCTTGCTTCAACAACAACTCCATGTTGTTTAGGACCTTCCAATGAATTGAAAACTTAGAAGAAATAATTTTTTTGAGATCAATTTCCATGGGCTTGAATTCAGCCACTATGGCCGAATATATTGCCCCTTTTTTCTTCATGCTTCTCCAACCTTCTTGAATTGAAAAAGATGACTAATATGTGCTAATCATCCATCCTCTCTCTCTCTCTATATATATATAAAACCCCAACAAATATAAAGTGTACACATGTGCCACTCATAAATTTAACTAATCAAATTTGGCCAAATTTTGTGAGAGGGGCCCATACCACACACATGGCCACATATGGCCATTTTCATGAAATATAAGTTTTCAAAATTTCACTTCTAGCCCCAAATTCTCATAAAATGCTTAACTTTCCATAATTCACTTTTAACCCCAAATTTTTCTTATTCCAAATTTACCCTTAACACTCCATACCAATGAAAAGATGAATATGCGACTTGTGCATTGAAACAAAAATCAACAAAATCGAAAATTGAAAGTCTTGTCCATAACTTGTCGCAACCAACTTAGAATATTCCAAAGTACAAAGTACGGGGTATAACACAAACCTTGTCTTGCGATTTTTTTTTTTAATTTATGCTTGAGCGGGGGTTCGAACTCAGAACCTCATGATTTCGGCGCGAAAGCTCAAAGTTGCAATGCGAAGGGAAAAATTTAAAGACCAGCAATATGAGGGGCATAATTTAAAGACCACAAATATGAGAGGCAAAATTTAAAGACCACCCCAAAAGAAGGGCACTCCGCGCAAAAAAAAGAAATTAATATGATACGCTCAAGTTAATGACCCGCTCATTTATATACTCAATCCTTTTTGACCCACTTCATTCAGCCCATTTAAAACTGGGTTGATTTTGGCTAAACATATAACCTAGATTGATCCATGAACTTATTTTGTTTGATATGTTATATATAGTCATAATAAAAGAAAAAAATGTTTATTTAGTTTTGTTTGGTAATTTAATAAATTATAATAAAACAGACAAAAGATTAAACTTTTGGGTTTGTTGGGTTATAACTTATCTCAACTCAAGTGAAATTTCGGCAGGTCAAGACCCGACTATTTATTAACTCAACTCATTTTGATCTGTCCAAATTTAGCCTTCCTACCCATTTGACACACTTATTTAAGATCACAAATTTCAAAAAAATATTTTTTCTTAACTTCGTGCCGATTTAAAAATATGTCAGATACACGGAAAGAGTAAGTCTATCTAGTGGTTTATGCATCATTAAAAACAACTCTGACTAATAAATTACACTAATTACTTCTAAACTATACTAAGCTTTTTCTTTTTTTCATGTCAGCTTTGATGATGCTAACACAGAGAGGTTGAGAATTGCAATGAAAGAATGCAACATGAATGATATGCTCAACTTTGATCCAAGTTGCATCAAATGGGAACATTACTTCATGAAGACTCACCTCCCTGGAGCTGTGAAACACATATTCTAGGGATCAATTATTTTTTAAGATTCATTTCTTAATTAATTAGTTCTTCTTCAGCATATCATATAAGAATGACGTCCTGTTTTCAATAGAATAATGTTTTTTAAAAATGTAGTGTGTGTTTTTTCCATTATTTTCATTCTTAAAAATGTTTGGCTAGGAGACAACTATATAGATGGTTCTGTATTAGACCGACTCAATTAGTCCAGTAGTTAGAAGCTGTTTAGGACTCCTATATCTATTAGTTGGTAGTTGAGTTTATGTTGAACACTACTTATTATTTGTACTCTATATATTGATGTACCAGTGCATGTAAATCAATGAATAAAACCAAGCTATTATATTCTCCAAAGCGCAGTCTAATATGGTATCAGAGACAACCGTGTGTTTTCTTAGGTTATAGTCCAATGCACCATGGTTACAGATGTCTTGATACATGTTCTGGCAGGCTCTACATTGCCAGGCATGTTCGATTCGATGAATCCCGATTTTCATTTGCAACCACGTCCATTCTTGGACCTCCACCTCCAATCCATATGTCACCTTGGGCATTCTCCCCTATTACTCTACCACACTTATCTTCCTACCAGTCCCGCACCATTTTACCTCCTTCGAATCCCGGCAGTTTCCAAACAACTATAGACTCCGAGTCGTTGCCTCCTCACAATCCTCCTTTGTCGAGTCCAACCTCTCGCCCCATTAATCCTCCACATACTTCTCCCATGACCTGCTCCATTCCCCTGCTCCGATCCCGTATGGACCCTCCCCCACTGCCTTCCATTTTAGTTCAATGAGTCCGAGTCCAGCCGTTCCATTAATTCTAATAATCCAGCCGAACGAACCCATCCAATGCAGCTACGTCCAGCTTCAAAACGAAAGCCTATGTCTCACCTTGTGTCCAAATTTGCCCCAGTTCTCGATATCTCTTCATAATTGAGCCTACAAGCTTCACCGAGGCCTCCAAATTTCAAGAATGGCGCACTGCTATGTCGGATGAGATGACGCCTTGCTCAAAAATCAAACATGGTCGTTGGTTCCTTTTAATTCCTCAATGAACATTTTAGGATGAAAAATGGGTCTTTCGCATAAAACGGAACTCTGTTGGAGCCATTGAGCCCTACAAAGCTCGGTTCGTTGCCAAGGGATTTCATCAGGTTGAGGGCCAGGATTATTATGAAACATTCAGTCCGGTTGTAAAACCGACCACCATCCGAATAATCTTGTCTCTTGCGGTAACATATGGATGGCCACTGCGTCAATTGGACGTTCAAAATGCCTTTCTACATGGTGAGCTACACGAAGATGTCTACATGGCTCAACCCCTAGGATTTTCTCATCCTCAGTTCCGTACTTGTGTATGCAAGCTTCACAAATCTCTTTACGACCTTAAGCAAGCTCCACGAGCATGGTACAACAAGCTTCATCAATTTCTCATTACCTTTAAGCTTCACCACCTCAAAAACGGATGTCTCTTTATTCATCTATTCTCATGCCAATATTGTTGCCTATCTGTTGGTGTATGTTGACGACATTGTTCTTACAGGGAATAATACTTCCTTTCTTAATTCATTTGTTTAAGTACTTGGCAGCACCTTCTCAATCCGAGACCTCGGACCGTTGCATTACTTCCTTGGTATTCAGGTGTACCGTAGCAGTGCCGGTCTCTCACTATCTCAATCTCAATATATTCAAGGCTTACTCTCCAAAGCTGGTATGAGTCACTGTAAACCTCTAAAGCACCCCCATGGCAACCACTGTGAAGCTTTATAAGGGTGACAGCTCTCCGTTTGATGATCCAACCCTTTACAGGCAGATAGTTGGAGCATTCCAGTACCTCACCCTCACGCGATTGGATATATCATTTGTGGTAAACAAAGTGTGCCAATATATGCACAATCCATCAGCGAATCAATGGGCTGCCGTAAAGCGAATCCTTCGCTACCTTCAGCACACTAAATCCATGGTATTTTCCATTTCAAAAGCTTCTAACATTGGTTTACATGCGTTCATAGATTCTGACTGGGCTGGTAGCATAGATGATCGAAAATCCACCAGTGGATATGCGATATACTTTGGCCCAAATTTAATTTCCTGGTTTTCGCGCAAACAACGAACAGTGGCGCACTCATCTACTGAGTCTGAATACAAAGCCTTAGCAGATGCTGCTGCTGAGCTCACATGGACTCAATCATTAATGTTTGAGCTTGGACTTCAGCTACCTCGTGCTCCCACTCTCTGGTGTGATAACATTGTTGCTGCCTACCTTTCCATTAATCCTATTTTTCACTCTCGTACCAAACATGTCGAGATCAATTTTCACTTTGTGCGAGACAAGGTAGCCAAACGTGACCTCATTATCCAATTTCTCTCATCTAAGGACCAAGTCGCTGATATACTTACGAAGCCACTATCCGCTACACGATTTTAGTTCTTACGAGACAAACTCAAGGTGATCGACCCACCTTCAGTTTGCAAGGAGGGTCCTAGACCGACTCAATTAGTCCAGTAGTTAGAGGCTGTTTAGAACTCCTATACCTATTAGTTGGTAGTTGAGTTTATGTTGAACACTACTTATTATTTGTACTCTATATATTGATCTACTAGTGCATGTAAATCAATGAATAAAACTAAGCTATTATATTCTCCAAAGCGCTGTCTAATATTCTGTCAGTGTGTGTGAACAGGAGAACTAACGTTATAGTTACGGTCCGACAAAATTATTAGTTTTTGACTCAAGTCTCGTATTCGTATCAAATTATTCTTATCTAAAACCCAGTAAACAAAAAATATATGGTTTAAAACTCTTAAACTAAAAACGAAAAAGGGTCAAAAATGCCTTTAAATTATGTGAAATTGAACAAAAAATTGTTTCGTTAAAAGTTTGATCCAAAAATATCCCTATTGTTACTTAATTGAGTAAAAAATGTCATTTTCCTAATAAACATATTATTTTTTTTTCTTTTTAAACACATTCTTTTCCTAAGTAAAATATTATTTTAAAACTCTTTTCTTGTTCTTTTCTTTTAAAATTCCTTTATAAAAGGTGGGAAGAAATCTTTTTTTCTTAATCTCGTTTTATCAATTAAAATAGAATAACCCCATGTACTTTTTTAACTGATAATAAGGTCATATATATAAGGTCATAGTAACCACGTCATTAATTTTCATTTATATAACGATAAAATTCTTTTTCCTAATATACTAGAATATACGTTTATTTCTTAATCTTTTCCGAATTGGAATAGACATTTGCTAATATAATTCTTGGCTTTAAAGTTAAAATGAAATAAGGGAAACAATAACTCCCTTAGCGACATTTTAAAAATATTTTGTGATTTGAAACAATGTGATAAATTTTCGTGTTTTGTGGCATTATGATTCTTTTGTATCTTAACTTTAACACTAATGATTATATTAGAAAAGGCTTATCCTACTTCAATTCGGAAAACATATTAATAAATTAAAATATTTTATATTTTATCAGAATTTTTTTTAATCTTTATCTAAATAAAAATTAATGATGGGGCTACTATTATCTTATATGTGACTTATATTATCAGTTAAAAAGGTACATGAGATTATTCTATCTTAATTAATAAAACGAGATTAAGAAGAAAAAATATATTATTTCCCACTTTTTGTTAGTTAAAAGGATTTAAAAGAAAAGAAACAAGAAAAAGTTCTAAAAATAATATTTTTATTAGGAAAAGAATGTGTTTAAAAAGAAAAGAATCAATATGTTAATTAGGAAAAGGACATTTTTGACCAAATTAAGTAATAATAGGAGAATTTTTGGACCAAACTATTAATGAAGGACATTTTTGTTCAATATCGTATAGCTTAAAGACATTTTGACCTTTTTCTGAAGTAAAAATTCTGAATTGGCCTTTATTTAATATGAACAATTACCTCCAACCTTATTTTTGGGTATTACTTGATGTGAATATTTAATTAATTCAATACTCATGCATGTTTCAAGTAAGTTACCTGGTCGGTCATGTTGCGGAGAAAAAGAGTTATTTGCAAAAGAAATTAAAGTTACCTTGGTCAATATACAATTATGATTCATATGCAACTTTTGAATCTTATCTCAAAGAAAAATTGATCACATCATTCATTTCAATTGATGCCTCGAGTTTGAATCGATACAGAATTTGAAAAAATTGTGATCTAAAACTTTTATGTCATTGAATATGTGTAGTTATAATTTTTTTGAAATTTGTGACTTCAAATATGGCGAGAGATTCGTGTGGTTATAAAAGGTTCTCATTAAGAAAAATATGAAGTGTAGAGCTAATTATTTGTAAATTTAAATGTGTACTTTTTAAAATGGACTAAAAAAGAAAGTGTGTCAAATAAACGTGAAATGAGAGTACTTTTTTTATATATTTTCTACGGAAAAGGGTTAGATTTGCCCCGTACTCTATTTTTAGGCCATATTTACCCTCCATATGTTAGATCCCCTTGTACCAACTTTATTTCCCTACATGGCGCCTACATGGAATTTTTTCTCCCAATGTAAATCTGATCACAATTAAACCCGACTTCACCCATTAAACCTAGCCTTATAATAAACATAGACCCAACTACCTCCAGTTGTCTTCTCCGCCACACCCCAAATAAGTTCTAAACTGAAACTCAAATTAATTCTTGTGGGAATAAGATTGTGGGGATGCCAGGTAATAGGGTAGCTTTGTACACTGGGTTCTTAATGATCGGTTCTACGAATGAAATGTTGAGTTTGCGAGAGTGGTACTTGAAAATTGCGTGGTGGGACATAGCCGTTAAACTAGGGAATTAAATAAGTCTTTGTTATGCGCACACTGTTCCTTTATCTTTTAAGTTTTTGGTTTACTTATTTACAATTAAGCCCAAGGATTTACCTTGTTGAGCATATTTGGTCCTTCTGCCAAGTTAGTTATTTGACAGGGTCTGGCTGTGGCCTTGTTCCGTTGTACGAGTAAAAACCAGCTGTCCTTTATTCTTTTTATATGCTGTATTCATACTATTTGCAGATTATCAATTGAAATCCTTATAATTTAGCTTTAGTTTTAGCTATAGTTTTCTATCTAGTTTCATACCCTTCCATTGTTGTGTTTAGAAGCTCAAACCATAACATTTGGTATCAGAGCAATATCCTCGCACCTGTGGATAATGGTTTCTATTATCAAACCATAGCTGATGCTCTTGCAAGAATTTCTTTAGATCTGGCCAACCTCACCATGAGACAAGATCATCTTGAAGAATCAAGGGACAAGGCTATGAATGAGCATAAGGAATCTCTTGTTGCTAAGAAAAAAAAGGCCAATAAGGAGAAGTTCGTGGCATATCAAGATGGAGTGGGTGATTATTCTCCTACTACAGGTCCTTACAACATTATTGGTAATACACCTAGTTCATAAGGACAAACAAGAGGTCAGAATGGTGCTGATGCAATTGGAAATACACCGGTTCCTAATTTAACTAGGAATGGAGGAACTCAGATTGGAACAACATCAACAAACAATCTCTCAAACATGCTATCCAAGGTTGGTAGGCTAGATTTTCCTAGATTTGATAGAACTGACCTCAAATTTTGGTTATAAATGTAACGACCCATTTGATCATTACAGACTTTTCTTCTCTTTTCCCCAAAATATCCCTCGTTCGGGTTCACACCGATA
This sequence comes from Lycium ferocissimum, assembly GCF_029784015.1. Classification (NCBI taxonomy): domain Eukaryota; kingdom Viridiplantae; phylum Streptophyta; class Magnoliopsida; order Solanales; family Solanaceae; genus Lycium; species Lycium ferocissimum. The sequence continues at coordinate 62,824,784 of NC_081348.1, read as the reverse complement.
GCTGTTGCACGTTGGACTTACGGGTAAGGGTGAAGAATTTCTCTAACTTAGAATTTTTCGGAAGCAGGTGTTACAGTTCGCATTTCGCGGCGGGGTTAGCGCTCGGAAAACTACTTCGAACTTGTTGGTGATCTTTCGGACTTTGTTTTGAAAAAGAGCTGCCACCTAATTTTTAGGAAATTAGGAAAACCAAGGGTGAAGGGTTTATTCAAATATCGTGAAAAATTCTTCGTAATCCAAAGTTCTAGGTAAGGGTTCTGGTGATCCCCTAGGGAAGGTGTTAAGCACCCTAGTATTAAGGATCCGTACTATACGGTTGACCTTCGAATTCCATTGTATGATTATTTGCTTTAACTGTTTATTTAGCGTTTATTCCCGCATTTATAAAATCTGTCATTTATTGCACATCATTAGGTTTTTGGAAAAAGGAATTGAATATATCCCTCTTATATATGGGGTATTTAGGTTCAGATTTATAATATCCGGAAAAGAATAGCATCCTTTTTATATATAAGGGTAACATATTTTGTACATAAAAGTGTAAAAAATGTTCTACTTTTCGATACACATATGTTTGTACATACTTTTTAATCATACACTTTCATTCGGGTCAATCCGTATAATACGTTTGAATGCCTCACCTAACACTTCGTGTTTATGAACGTTTTCATTTATTTAAACGGTTTTGACTTATAAATGACTTGTTTTGTTATTAACAAATCATAGACAGGTTTACATGTACAATAGACTTTGGAGTTGGGTTTTAATCCTAAAAAATGTGACTTACTCTTTAAAAGAGTGTTTTTAGTTTGGGCTTAGCCCAGTTTATTTTTCGGTTTCTTTTTTGAAAAAAAAAAAACCCAACTAAAACTTAGTTAAGAAATGCCTTAGCGTTTCTTTGGGCTTAGCCTAGATATTTTTTATTTATTTTTTCCAAAATGAAGACTTTCGTTTTTCATCACTGGGCTTGGCCGAATTATTTTAAACTTAGATTTTTAGTCCAAAACTACAAATGCGTTCCTTGAGTTAAAAACTGATCCAGTTTAGGAAAAGAAATAACACTTATATCCTTAAAATCCTTTTGTATGACTTTATTAGTTACCTATTTTATTTTTGAGGAAATTGTCACATTAGATTTGGGTTTTGAAAATCGTTTGGGGACCTAAAGTCGACTAAACGGCGTAGGCACCGTTGTCCTAAGACGACTAGTTCATACAACAAGGATTCCAATATATGTGAGAATTTTTTACAAGTATTTACAAGTATTAAAAAAACAAAGTTATGAATAAAAGAAAGCATGAATGAATAAAAATAGAAAAGACAACGGCAGGCTAGGGGCGTACCAAGCCCCTAGTTGGCCATTTTCACTCCTGGCTGGGCCTTCTACGCATTTAATATATGTTAGCTTCCATTTCTTCGTTGGACTCGACCATAACTTGAAAGAATTGGTCTGTTGGGCCTCAACCCAATAGGCTTGGTTTGACTAGGCCCAATTGGCGTGCAGTGTAGAGGAGAAACAAGAGGGGAAACCCAGTTAGAGGTTATACTATTGAACTTATCACTATCATATATATAACGCATGCATATACATAAAATGAAACGCACATATATATATATGTACAGTTTCAAATTTGGGCCTAAAAGGGCCATCGATACACTTCCACAGTTCTGCCCGAGCTCTTTATTTGGCTAAGTGTAAATATGGGCTATTTCTAATACTAAATGAGATGGGCTAGGCCCAGATTTATGCTAAGTCCAAATTGAACTGACATTTAAGCCTAATGAGTTCTATCTCCCTTTGTACTCATTTTTGTAAAGCCAACTTATTCAAATGTACACCTGATATACCATGATATACGCAGGTGATGAGTATATCAAGGTTATATCTCATGTATATCCTTATGTATCTAGCCCTAAGTCATCAAATCTACCACCTGATTATCTTTTGACCTTAAAGCAATGTTCAGACCTAAGCTAAGATTGATACTTAGTTTCAAACTGATTAAACTAACATGATATAATGGTTTATTCAAGCTTACGACAATCTCCACTGTCCAATTAGCCAATTAGGACAACTATAAGAATTTTTATTAAATACTAGGCTGCTCCTGACTCTGGACAGAGCTAACAATGAAGACAAAAATGTGCACCCAAATGATAGACTGAGCACAGACGAAGGAAAAAAAATTCACAAGATGACAGTTTGGTGCTCAATCAAAGGCATAGAAATAGAGAGAGTAACAAGGCTCATCAATTCAGGAAAAAAGGAAACAAATAGTAGAGCCTCAAGCTGAGTCCATCAGTTCCTCAAGGTCTTAGGGTGTCAATCAGTCCAGAGAACTCAGAATTTCAAACAAATTTGGACAACTAAAGTAGTACAGAAGAGCATCAAACTAGACAGTTCCCAGGAAGGCAAAAGGGCAATACTTCAAATCTCAATTGATTCAATCCATTAAGCAAGAAATGCACTAGACATAGAAGGAAAAAAAAAAGAATTTAGAGACGGGGGATGACATAGAGAAGTTCAAACAAATCAAACATGTTACAATGCCTTAGTGTTCACTCCAAAACAAACCATTTGATCATCAAGGCTTCAATTTATCAAGTCCAAGTTAAGAAAAAATCAATTATTTCACACAGACATCTTTGTCTCTATCAGACTGTTTGAACAAAATAGACTTAATTGTACTTTTTTCCCCTTGATCTAATGATGGGGTTGCGAAGTCAAATGCATCCATATGACAAGCACACACCCCATAGACTTATAGAGCATGTCATGACACTCCTTATTTGAGGGAGAAGTACTATGAGCCAAGTTGAACTTGGCCCTTCTCAATCCTCTCTTTGAAGTGTCTTTAAAAGGCTTCTCTTATATCAAGTGGTTCATAGCTTGATCTTGGACACTTATGACTCTATAAACACCATCATTTTGAACTAATCGCCATCTAACACTTGATAAACATTGACACAGATTGGTCTTTTAGTTATTTTACCCCAGAATTCTGGTCATGGCAGTTTTTAATCCCTTTGGTCATGACAGAGAATGTGAAGGCCCCTGTGCTTTATTCTAACTTGGTTTTTGTAGCATAAGATCTCAAAAGATCCTCCCAGGCATGTTTAAACTTTTCCTAACCAAACATAAGACCTCTATGTATCCCATAGCCATGGGAATGAGGTTCAGGAGGAAAAGGGGACCTCAGGGTCCTGAAAGAGAAGCAAGACAGGGTGAGGTCATCACTTCCCCAACCCTTTTCTGAATCTTACTTTCAGTAAAAAGGGAGAAATGGCTCCACTGGTCATTACTTCCAGTTCATACCTAAGCTCACCTTTTACTCTCCTGAGGCACCCTCAACTCCTTACCTCATCCTCATGCCCAGTGATAAGCACTAAGACTTTTGGTTAAGATTAGTTTAACACTACCTTTAAATCAAATCCCAGCTAAACACCTAGTTGACGTTGACACAAGTTAACAGTTCCAATTAACTTAACCTAGGATCTTAATCATAAAAGTTATTTTGAATTCCCTTTTAATCTTGACAGAATTTAAAACCACATAGACATCCATTTTAAGGTTGATCTTTAGGACAGTGCAAATCCAGACAAAACCACAACAAACATATTTCTTCTCTGAATACAATCACTTCACCCTTTTAGTCTTACAACATCATTTCTTATCATCATATTTTTTATTAATACCAACTTTCGTGTTAATCATGAACAGTTTATGAAACAATTTAGGGCATTTAGTCAAAAGGGCATAGTCACACACAGAGGTAGGGGGAAAGGGAGTAACACATCAAAGAATCAGAGGGGTCCCAACCTACACTTATTCTTTTCCTATTCTTTTCTATGCTTCAAACAAACCACCATTAAGGATCTCTACCTATCCCATGTTTTACCTAAATGTGCAACAAACAAACCATTTCAAAATCATGTTCAGGTCGGTTCGGTATATACATTCGATTGCATTTAGGCTAACTCAAACATTATTCAGACAGACTTGAGCAACTTCAGGAACCAGGTCTATCCAATCACATTCAAATGCGTCTTAATCAGATTTGGACTTATTTAAGTGCACTCACACTTATTAACCTTTTAGACTCATTCAATCAAATCAACAAACACATTCTGAAGTATTCAAATATATAGGACATTCACTAATATTAGTAAATATATTTAAATCATTTCATGTGTTCATACAAGTCCCTGCCTGGGAAAACAAATACCAATCCACATAATTCTTATACCAATAGGCTCATATAAAAAGGGATTTAGGGAGGTTCATAGCAACTTCTCATCCTTTTCTCTTATTTTAGATTTTTTAACCCTTTTAAACTAAGTGATTAACTCCTTGAGACAATATCAATATTTTAATTTCATATGAGCATCTATTTCTATTAAGATTATCCTTAAAACCATAAAGGGGGTTTTAGCATCACAAGACCAAAGTTAGGAACCAACAACAACTACAACATCATTACTTGAACCATACAAACATGAGTAAATACTTGAACTAAACAGGAGACTAATATCATAATACTTAACTGAGCAACAAATCATATAAATTGACACTTAAATAAAAAAAAAAGCAAATAACAAGATGAATTGTTACCTTTTTTGTGTGCAGCCGTATCAAGAGTCGAACTTGGAGCCTTGTGCTTCCAAGCCCACAGTCAGCAACACAAAGCAAAAGTAAATAAATTTTAGAACTGAGAGACTAAAACTCTTTTAAAAAAAAAAAGTTTAAGTCTAAAATTATACTATTAAGCTTAAATTTCAAGTTAAACTTAAAACTCTAGCTTTTTCAGGTTGTGAAAAAGTTATCAAATTTTGAGGGTTGAGGTTCTATTTATAGAACCCCAAAACTATAAGAAATCCTAAGACTAACGATGTGGTACAAACAGATTTCCAGATGCAAAATACTCAACTTGTGAAATTAACGACTAGGATTCAAAGCAAACATGCGCATATGGTCAGATTTGACCCATTCTAGGTCGATCCGCACCAATTCCTTGTGAACCAATGAAAATCGATTTCGTACCATCACAATGTAACAACAAAACACAGAAAATCGTATTGTTTGACTTGAAAGAGAGGGAGTGTTTGGTATGAGTGAAATGTTTCTTTAGGGGCGTTACCCCTTCCCCTTATCTGATTTTGTTCTGGAACGGGTCGGTCCATCTAATTGGACTAGGTCTTGGTCCGAATTTTATAGAAAGGAATGGGGCCTCTTCCACACATATACCATACATGTATATATACGTATATTAGGTGTATATACGTATGTGAAGGGAAGATGGGTAAAGAAAACAATGGGATAAATTACAACACCAGTTATTGACCAACAACACTTTAATTATAATAAATTTAGGACGTAATTATCCTACTAATTAATTTAAAAGTGCGGTCAATTACGCAAATGGGCTTAATTTGCAAATACGACCTTAATTGGTTTAATCCTAATTGATCATTTCAATTATGGCCATATTTAGCCTAATTAGCCAATTACAGGTTAAATTAATTAATGGCCTTAATTAATTTGAGCCAATGGATTTGGTCATTTCAATCAGAGCCACTAGGAGGCTAAGGTTGCAAAAATGACCCCAATTGCCTTAAACCATGGATTGATTAATTTAATTGTGGTCATAACTAAAGCAACTAGATATTAAAATCAATTTGCAATAATTCCCCTCTAATTGACTAATTACCCTAATTAAATATTAGAAAAAATTATGACTAATTTTAACAAATTATGCCAATACACAAAATTAAGGATTGAGGGGTCGAATGGTCAATCCTTTTAATTAGTCAAATTCCTTGGATTAAAGAGAATAATATATTTGCTATTTTGATTTTTGAAAATTTAAATAATTAAATGGATGATTATTTAAAACTACTTTTCTTTGATTAAATCCAACAAATATCCTATAAATGCCATAAAATATACCAATTAATTCCTAAATGATTTATTATAGAAATTATTTTACCAATTAAAAAGGGTAAAATATTGACTTAAATTTTTTTTATAAAAATCATTTTGACCTCTAAAAATGCATGGTTCACTTTGTTTTGTCATCCAAGGACTCCGAGTAATTAAAAATAATTACGGGAGGTAAAAAATTAGGTGTCAACAACAGGTTATCCGCTTCTGCGTTTGGCGGGCCACTTCAGTGATCCCGCATCGACGAAGGATTATCCGCAAAGGCGAGTTTTCTGAAAATTTAATGAGCTCGCGTCTGCGGAATATGTTCCGCAGAAACGTTATTGTGTAGGCAAAAATCGTTGATTCAGACCTAGCTTTTATTTTCCCATTTCGGGATTGGACCTTATTTTCACCCGATATCATCATTTCAAGAGCTAGTTTAGGAGCTAATTTGGAAGAGCTCATAAGTCCTCGGAAAGGGTAGGATCTAAGCCCTATGCCATTGCTTCCTCCTTAGAATTGTCATTCCATTAGTAAGTTCATGTTAAGGTTCTTAGTTTTTGAGGAGAATTTCTTAATTGTAAAACCCTAGGTGGGTAAATGGTGTATTTAAGTGAAATCTTGGTGATTGAGGATTAATATCTTATTGTTAGTTTGGGGAAAACTATTTTCTAACTCCAATCTCTAATTTTAACTTGGGTTTCTCAAATGGGTTAAGTGTAGGGTTTTCTTAGACATTGGGGGTTTTTGACATTTAAGGAAATTGGAAGCTCATTTGGGGTTAGATGATTATGAATGTTAGGTTGTTGATTGTGGAGATTCTAGAAGATGAGTTTTAAAGAAAAATTCCGATGTTGCCCTTGTGGGTCCGGGGTCTTTCTTTTGTGGTCTCTTAGAAACTCTTTTAGGGTCATGATAGTTTGAATATTCTCCACGCGTTACTTATATGAGTTGCTTACCTTGTTAGACCTTACCGTATCCGGACGCTTTTCACAGAAGGAAGATGAAGCTCGAGATGGATGTTCGTGGCACCTGTTCGGCCTCGAGGTAGGTTACAGTTTACTTGAGTTAGACTTCGATTAGGATTTCGTCTTTAATTAGTAGATGTTTTTTTTTTTTTGGTAATTAAACTTTTCTATTAATCACCAAAGTAAGCAATACAAATCAGAGCTTAGCCAAACTCTGCTAGCTATAAGTCAAATCAGTCTACTCTATCAACATGAAAAGAAAGGCAGTATCTAAGGTAATACATAAATAAACGCTTCTACTTAGAATGGGAACTGCTGCATCCAAAGCTTCAGGATTCCTTCCGCTCGTATGTTGCTAATATGCACAATTTCTCTGGCTAAACTTTCTGTGTCTCGAGCCTTTTTCTCTAAAATTCTGGCATTTCTCTCCATCCACAGTGTATGAATGAACTCAGCATAAACCATCTTTACTGCTTTGGCGGTTCTCGATTTCCCTTTTGTATGCTGAATGTTCCAGTGTAGACAGTTGGTCCACGAATTAGGCATAGAGGATTGGATCTTGATCCAAGTGAGCAGCCTATTCCATAGTTGTTTGGCATACGAAAATTCCGCAAATATGTGGTCTCTAGTTTCATCGATCTGCTAACAAAACACACACTTAGTAGATGTTGATGGAGAAAGCATGTTTAGGTCTTCTAACATGGCATGAAGTGGTGTACTTAAGTAGGTTGGTAATTGGTTAATTGTGATTTTGGCTTGTTGCCTTATTTGTGATGTTGGGCTTTTCGCCATGTTAGTGATGTTAAGGCTTGCCGCCTTATTCACTTATGACTAGAGGTCACCTGTACTTGATGTTGTTTGATTGGCGAGATGTTTGTCTCGTACCATGCTATTCACCCGTCCCATATCATTGAGTGGTACAATAAACTTGACTTATGAATCTCCGTTCATAATTGTAGGCTGTGTCAAAGATGAAACCAGTGACCTGATAGGCTTGAGAGTATAAGTTCCATCTAGGGTTATGATTTGAGCAGTGAATTCCATGGTATTATGCCGCATTTGATTTATGTATTTTTTACTTGATATCCGGACATTAGTGCCGTTACTTAGACCATTGGGTTTATCATCTGTTGTGAGTTTATTATATTATGTTGGCATTCATGCATGGCATTTCATACCGCATTTCTCATGATAACTTGATGTGTTTGGAATGGAAATTGACAAAAGAGACATGGCACTACAATTGGAAAACATTTGGTAATATTGATGAAAGGATATGAGAATCCGTGATTCGAGGTTGATACTAGAGCGGAATGTGTTGTACTCGCTGCCCGAGGTTTCTTGCCGGGATAAGGGTGTACATGGACTTTGTGAGTCCCTCATGGGTCATGACTATTGAGACATGGAGGTTTTCATCCGTAGTATGTGTGTACAAATTTGAGTGCATTGCATTCCATTCATCTGCATTGTACTTCGCATCATTGTTGTTTTTCTTTATCTTATCTATTTCTTTGTTTTGGAAAGGGTTCGCCCACCAGGAGGGTTAGTGTAGGTGCCTACATAACCCGTGATTTGGGCCGTGAGAAGTTGGTATCAGAGCTTTAGGTTACCGATCTCACGAGTACAAGAGCTGTGTCTACAAGAGTCTCGTGGAATGGTACGTAGACGTCCGTACCCATCCGCGAGAGGCTATAGGACATTTAAAAAACTTCCCTCTTTCACTCCTATCGTGCTACTTCATTCAAATTGGTATTGGGTTAAATCAAATTGGTATCTAGTCGATTCTAATTGGTATCTGGTGGTAGTGCGTTTTTGGAATGTCGCGTAAGCTTAGTTTGTGTAGGGAAAGGGTTTGACGAGTTTCGAGTGTCATATGAAGGTTCCTAGACTTACCAGATTTTCCTTTCTTGTCCCAGATGTCTCGCACCTGCGAGAGGATTTACCGCGTCTGTAGAGCTGCATCCGCGTAGGATGGGCCGCAAATGCGAATGTTTAGCTGTATAGCCAAGGCTGCGATTGCGTGACCTTGTCCGCAGAAGAAGACTCGAGCTGACTTTTCTGAGTTCGCAAGAGCGAAGCTCTCCACGCGTGAGTGAATCCGCGTCTGCAAAAATTTGTCCGCGTCAGCGAAACCTCTGGGCCAAAACCAGTGAAGTTCTATCCCTTATTTAAAAACCTGTTCAACATCAAATCCTTATACAAATCCATTCAAAACAAGAACACCTGCATATAAAATCAAAGCTCGATAAAGGCGAGAGTCTACCAAATATCCAAAACCCGACGAGGGCACAAAACCAACATCCAAACCAAAGAAAAACAACAAAAACCAAAGGAAAAACAATATCCAAATATCTCAAAACCAAAGCAGTAAAATGTCTGAAATGAAAACCCAACAAGGGCTAGACCAGAAAACTAATATCTAAATGTCTCAAAACCAAAGCAGTAAAATTTCTGAAATGAAAGCCCAACAAGGGCTAGACCAGAAACTGCATGGGCTCAAGCCTGTCGAGGTGTACTCTGGGCCTCATCCTCTTCATCCGCGCTGCTATCACCACCACCCTCACCGGATCTACCCTCGGCCTTTGACAGGAAGGAGTATCTCTCATCATCATCTCTATCCTCGACCGAAAGCCTTCCTTTTGAATTTAGCAACTGGAAGACTCCCTTGATGCCCCTTCACATCTTCATCAGTAACTTACCTCTCGACTTGCTCTTTTATTCTCCTTGTCAAAGTCCTGGTGGAGCTCACCATGGGCCTTTGCCATGGTAGTATAGGCTATCTCGAGGGAGCTAACGGAGGCCTTTAGCTCTTTTTGCGCCTCCAGATATTACGTCATCTCATCCCTGGTTAACTGGCCAGCAGCAGACCCTGAGGGACCGGCCTCTATGAGAGGTTTGGAAATCCCAGCTACAAGGTCCTGAATAGTCTACAATTGAGAACTTATCGAATCAGAGGGCCCCTGCGACTGCGAAGGGAAAGCATCATCCTCCTCATCATCATCCACAGTTACCTCAACATTCCTCTTCTTACTTGGCATCACACTACTTTCCCCGTGGACCCTCATTGGGTGCAGCACCCTCTCCGGGTTAACCCAATCATCTGTAGGATGGGTCAGAACCCCCGCATCTCGGCACAAGTTAGTAATCAATAAAGTTAACATCAAGCTCAGGCCGCCAGGCACAAGTAATCCTTCCACTCTTGAATTACCAGATGACCACCATTCACCGGAACGTCATCTAAGATACAAGCAATTATAAGGGCACGAGTGTACGTGCAGTCGGTGGTGTTTGACGAAGGGCTCACCCTACAAGCAATACTATACTGCTACCTCTTTGCCTCGGCAGTGAAGTACGTGTTCTGGATCCCTGTTTTCTTGCGGGCCTAAGTAATTTTGCCCCTGTCACCCTCTGCGACTAGTTTGGAGACTAGCCAGTCCCCGTTTCCATAAACATACTTAGCCTGAATCAACTCCACGAGGTGGTTGACCATGTTATAGTGAGCATTGATCATCTCTATTCAACTTCACCACCGTACCCGGGATGATGATCTCTGTATTCCGCTCAGAAAATCTCACGTGCTTCAGTTTGGTATAGAACTCTCTTACCTAATGTTCATTTGGCTGGCACGGAGTGTTAATAAAGCAGTTCCTGCCTATTTTATAGAGACGTTTGTAAAAGTCTGGAAGATGATCCTCCGCTTTGCGCATATCAATCACTTTCTCAAGCAAGAGTTTATTGTCTAATAGATTTCTAAATTAGCGAGTCTAGCAGTCTCGGGACATGAAGCGGGTGGCATCAAAATCACCCTCAGCACCTCCTCTGCATTTTCTTGTGCTGGAGCGACATTTTCATTCTCTTGTTGATCCATTTTTTCATCAACTAGTACCTGTATTAATCAAAATTCAGTCAGTTCAATGATTGAAATGAGTCTAGTAATTTAAAACTCATCAGAAAAGCCAAATAAACCAGCAAAACCGACCCAGGCCAAACCAGGGCGAAGCTACTGATTTTGGATTTTCTGTGTAGGTCTCGCGTCTACGGAATGAGTGCCACAGAAGCGAGGTCGCTTCAGCATGAACTTGTTCACGTGGCGGACATCTAGCTTCATGTAGGCTTCGCAGCTGCTTAACAATTGACGCAGGAGCGTTTACGCAGCTGCGAGACCACATCTGTGATAATTAACCCGCATCCGCTTAAGTACCCACCCCTAGTCCATCTTCACGTCTGCGCAGAGTGTGGCGCTTCAGCGGAACCACATCAGTTTCGCAGAGGCGGGATCATCATCAACCTTCGAAAACCCAGCAACGTCTTTTCTCACTGATTTTAACAATTTTTTTTCGTTTTACCCAAAATATTCTATCATTCAAGCATGTTTAGGTCTTCGGACACGGCATGAAGTGGTGTACTTAAGTAGGTTGGTAATTGCTTAATTTTAATATTGGCTTGTTGCCTTATTTGTGATGTTGGCTTGTCGCCATGTTAGTGATGTTAAGGCTTGCCACCTTATTTACTTATGACTAGAGGTCGCGTGTACTTGATGTTGTTTGATTGGCATGATGTTTGTCTCGTAGCATGCTATTCGCCCATCCCATATCATTGTATGGTACAATAAACTTAATTTGTGAATCTTCGTTCATAATTGTGGGCTATGACAAAGATGAAACTTGAGACCTGATAGGCTTGGGAGTATAAGTTCCATCTAGGGTTATGATTTGAGCAGTGAGTTCCATGGTATTATGCAGCATTTGATTTATGTATTTTTCGCTTGATATCCGGACATTAGTGGCGTTACTTAGACCCTGGGGGTTTATCATTTGTTGTGAGTTCATTATATTATGTTGGCATTCATGCATCGCATTTCATACTGCATTTGTCATAGTAACTTCGTGTGATTGGAACGAAAATTGACAAAAGAGACATGGCACTACTATTGGAAACATTTGGTAATATCGATGAAAGGATATGAGAATCCGTGATCCGAGGTTGATACCGGAGCGAAAGGTGTTGTACTCGCTGCCTGAGGTTTCCTGTCTGTAGCAAGTGTGTACAGGTTTTAGTTATTGGTCATTGCATTGCATTGCATTTATCTGCATTGTACTTCGTATCATTCTTATTTTCCTTTATCTTATCTATTCCTTGGTTGTGGACTGCTCGAATGATTATTTGGTACTGTGGGATTTACTTGATGGGGTGAATATTGAGAATTAGAAGTTGACTTTAGGATATGATTCGAGTATAGGGATACTTCCTATATCGTGAGTTGTGAACTGTGTTGTTGATGTGTTAATTCCGAGTTTCATTTCTTATCATCCTTATCTGTTAATTTTCGCTTGTTACATATGCTTTTCTAATCATTGTTGGCCTATGATGCTTACCAGAATGTATGATGTCGAGACTACTTTTGCTACCCTTTTTTTTGGGGTGTAGAGTTGTTACAGGTTGATGTTCGAGATTCCGTTAGCTGCCGAGGATCTCACAGAGTTCATTCTAACCCTTCTGTTTAATTCACATTCCAAAATAGAGGTTGTATTTAGTTGTGGCTGTATTCTATTTCAAGTTGTTTATATTAGAAGCTTTTGTACGTCTAGACCCGATTTTGTGAAACGGTTTAATTAATAAAAGTATTTTCTTCCGTTGATCTTTTCTATTAAAATTGTGTTTGAAAGGTCTATTTTATTGTTTCTTTTTAAATTGTGTAATTTGAGTACTTGGTTTTGGAAAGGGTTCGCCCACCAAGAGGGTTAGTATGGGTGCCCGCATGACCCGTAATTTGGGTCATGACAGTAAATGATTTAGCAGTTCTTTTCTATTGATAATATTCCCTCTACCCAGCGAGTTAAAATAACTTCCATTCATTTTGATGGTATTGCTATTGAATGGCACCAAGCTTACCTTAAAAGTAGAGCTCAGTTTCCTTATCCTTCTTGGAATGAATACCTAGATGGTATAGTGGATAGGTTTGGTACTGAATATGAGGAACTTATGGCTGGGTTTAAACTGTTGAATCAAACTGGAGATATAAGGGAATACCAAAGTAAATTTGATAGTGCTATGGCTAGATTAACCCTATACATGAGAATGCCATTAGATGTTTCATCACTGGTCTTAGACTTAAGATTAGAGATCTTGTGAAAGCCCACAAACCATACCCTTTACCCCATGCCTACCACCTAGCTAGACTTCATGATTCAGCCTTTTGCTGTGCAACAAAATTCATCCAAACTACAATATTCACATAGCCACCCATTCTCTTCCAAAACATCCAACACCTTCTCAAATACCTCTTTTAAACCAGAAACAAAGGAAAGAGACTAACACCCGCCGAGTTGAATGATAAAAGACTCAAAGGATTGTGTTATTTTTATGATGAAAATTATTTCCTGGTCATAAGTGTAACAATGCTAGACAACTCTTTTATGTTAGAACTATAAGATTGGGGTGGGGGGAAGGGGGGGGGGAGGAGTGATTGTAGTGGATCCTGATAACCAAGACACAACTCAACAGTTGTGTATGCTGGAGGTTGAAGATGAGGAAAATCCTATAGAAATGATCATGGACCCTTTTGAAACAGTTGAGGAGGCAATCCAACTAGTGAAACTTGTGCTATTTCATTCAATGTCTCGGATGGAATTGCTGACTTCCAAACCTTGAGGGTGACATGTTACACTGATTTAATGCCCATCAGTGTGCTCATTGATTCAGGAGCACACATAATTTTTTATTGATTTTAAGGTTGCTGAAAAATGGACTTCTGAGGTCCAAACTGTGAGTTCTGTCTGTCAAGGTTTATGATGAAAGAACTGTAGCTACTGATAAAGTTTGTAGGAATTTCAACTGGCTGATGGATGGAACCACCTTCCAATCAGATATGTTGGTATTACCATTCGGGTCTTGTGTTGTAGTCTTAGGAATACAATAGTTGGTGACTCTTGGGATATTGATGAATTTCAGTAAATTGACCATGAGGTTTAGATATGAGGGCAAGGACCATTTTCTAAAAGGTGAGACCAGTAAACTAAAAACAGCGAATGCAAGATCCTTGAACAAAGATGGTTAATTATGATGTTCAGTTGTTTATGATCAAAGTAGTTCCTACTGGTGAGCAAGATAATTAGCAGAACTAGCTGGTTGATCATGGCATTCAAAGCCTGTTGATATAGTATGAATTGTTTTTCTCAGAACTAGTTGGATTACCACCTTGTAGAGGCACTTTTGATCACAAGATTCATCTTACCACAGAGAGCAATCTTGTTAATTCCAGGCCCTACAAGTATTCTTCTAGACATAAGGATATCATTGAAGGGTTGATTGAGGAAATACTAGAACAATGGATCATACAACAAGTTCCAGTCCTTATGCCAGTCCAGTTGCACTTATGAATAAGAACGATAGCTCTTGGAGGCTCATTGTTGATTACAGAGCCTTGAACAAGATTACCATTAAGGACAATTTCTCTATTCCAGTCACAGAGGAGATTCTAGATGAACTGGGTGGATCTAGGATTTATACCAAGATGGATCTCATGTCTGGTTAACACCAGATAAGTGTAGATTCTGCATATGTAGCCAAGACATCAATCAGAACACACTCAGACCATTATGAGTATTTGGTAATGCCATTTGGCCTCACCAATGCTCCTTTATGTTTTCAAGGCCTCATGAATCACATTTTTAAGGAGCACCTAAAGAAGTCCATCCGATCTTTTTTGATGACTTCCTTGTGTTTAGAAAAAGTTTAGAAGAAAACCTGTTGCATTTGAAGGTTACTTTTGAGATTCTTAAGTCTCATAACCTGTTAGTGAGGATGTCCAGATGTTCTTCTGGGGCTAGTAGAATTGAGTATCTAGGGCATTTCATCTCAACAGAGGGTGTGTCCACTGATCTCAAGAAAATATTTGTTGTTCAGGATTGACCTATACTGTTACATCCCGTATCTTAGGACTAAGGTTAGACTCGTATCATTAGAGTTTTAGTGGAATATCTGAAGGTTCAAACGTTTTGCGAAAATGGTTGATAGGCCTACTTCAGGCAGTCGTAACCCCTTGATTAGTTGAGAATATGGGAAAGTGCCCTTAATGAAAGTTGTAGTACGTAGAAATGCCTTTCCATCCATATAAAGATCAGGCAAAATGGAGGTTGGAGCAAGAAGTTATAAGCGTCATAAAAACGCTCAGAGGGACAGGCCTGTATCCGCATTAGGCACGCATCGCAGGCCCAGAGCGGAAAAATCAGGCTCTGAACTTTGGCCTGATCCATTTTTTTGTGTATTTGAGCTTGGGGTTCATTCCCTAACACCCCCATTCACGAAAATCATCCTAAGGCAAGAGAGAACAAGTCCCAAGCCTCAAGAACCCTCCCAGGTGAGTTCTCCAATGATTCTAGGTTGATTTCAAGTCACTAATCCCTTTCTAACTTGAGTGAATCCTTCTAATCCATAGAGTTGTGATTGGAACATTATTGTTGGATATGGAAACCCTAACATCCGAAATCAAGGGGATAGAACTTCAAAACAGTAATACTTCTACTCTCTAATCACTTATAGTTGTGAATTGATGAGTTCTTGGGAGAATAGTAAATGGGTTTGATAAAGAGCATCTTATGAACTATGCTAGGGCTTGGATTGTTGACTTGAGATTATTGTAATCATAGGGGTGATGAAGAATGATGTTAATTACACCTAATTAAGATTATGGAATCAGCTAAAAGTAATAGAATGGGAATTGGGGGAAGAAAACACCATTAATTAAGATTGTGGAGCTTTATGCCGACCAAGTGTTTGATAAAATGCTTAGATGACTAAAGCATAGATATTATATCTAATATGGAATCCCTTTGACTTGTATTACTATAGATTAAAGTTGAAAGGGGTGACGAACGTTGTATTACGCTGAAAGGTCGGAATTAATTATGTGAGGCTAACTCTCTACGTTTTGGAATGTTAATGATTCTCCCTACGCTACGTTCTTTTACAACATTACTAATTGCCTTAGAAATATAGTTAAGCTTAGTTTCCTTGAATAGTTGCAGAACTTCTATTCTCTAGTTTCATAATTCATTCATGACTTTCATTCTGAATGTTGTGAGCTCAGTACGTAATCAATATAGACTTGTGTTTGATACCCATGAGTCTCAGTCTAGAATACTCAACATGTTTATAAATAGTTAAAGCTTCAATTCTCATAATCAGTGCATGAATACATGTTTGAGTGAATCGTTGCCTAGTATGTCAGTGTTGTATCTTTTAGCATGATTCTCAGTTCTTTTATGTAAATTATTTAATGATGAACACCTGTGTTATTAGGCCTAAGGCCGCAGTTATGTATACGTATACTTGGGCCCGAGGCCACAGATTGTGCACATATATATTGGGCTTGAGGCCGCATATTATTTACTCAGATAAATAGGTGGTTCCTCATTCAGAACAAGCAGTATTCATATCTTTACTTCCTTATTTCAGTTATCAGTTATGATTTCAGTTTCAGTATTTATACTTCTTTCTTTCAGTTGCTTTACATACCAGTGCAATTTAAATATGTGATACACTCAAATTACACTTTTTATTAGCGTAAAGCGAACAATGTCAAATATAGTAACCCAACAAGGCTGGGATCGAATCCCACAGGGAATATGGTGTGAAAAGGTTACTAAAATCGTAGAATGCTTAATTTAGGTCTAATGTCTTACTTCGATAATTTTGTGAAAGTCAGTTGTTTTATAACTAATGGCTAACTAATGTATTTGGATTGTAATATATGGTAAAAAAAACCAAGGTTGTGTCTCCGTCAGATAAAGTGTATGATCATGGGTATTGATCTTGATATACTTCTAATGGATCGTTATATGAATGCACTTAACCTCTATATGAATCTCTATTATTTCCCAATAAATAAAGATTATTTCTTTTTATGATTTTTCCAAATATAAGAAAGTTGATATGAAGAACGGTTAATTATGCCAAGTAAATTCTTCTCATTCCTAAGTGAATTTATTAAACAAAGTTTAAAGCTTTGAGTTCTTGTTATTTATTCTTACCCAACCCTAAGTACTTTCCCAAGTTAAATAAAGTTTATGGCTTTAATCAGTGTTTGCAGCCATTAATTATGAATGGAGAACGAAGAATAAATAAACCCTAATAATCCATTATGCATATATCAATCCCAATTCCTAATCACAAAACACCTATCCTAGGGTTCACAACCTTAGTAGTTGATTTAGCTACTCATAGAGAAAGAAGAACATAAATAGATAAGTGAGATCATAATGCTTATGAATGATTGATTGGAATTGAAAAGAAAATAATTGCAATTGTTTATAATCCCAAAAAGCTCCAAAAACTAGGAGTATTCAATGCTAAGAAAATAATATCTGAAATCTGGTCAAGTGCAGTCTATAAAAACCCTACTACAAATATTTATAATGGTCCAAATCGTGAAAAATAAGTTGACAAAAGTGCTCCCGTCGGATCAACATACGGACCGTAAATATCATACGGTCCGTAAAATCTTCAGCTCCTGTCCGTAAAATCTCATTCTGATGCCCAGATCTACGCTTCACTTTGACGGACCATAAATGTTTTACGGTCCGTAGAACAGGACCGTCAATTCTTCCTTCAATGTGAGAATTCTTGTAGCTGATCTACGGTGGGATTTACGGACTGTAAATAATATACGGTCCGTACTTTCTCCTGTGAATTTCCTCTCAACATAGCAACTCTCTGCCACTGATGTACAGTGGAATTGACGGCTCGTAAATATTATACGGTCCTTCTTTCTGCTCCGTAAATTCCTAGTTTCAGTTACTTCTCTTTCTTGAACATCTGTTTAAGCTATTTGCACAATTTTTGCCATAAACACGATAAATACCGGTAACATAATAAAAACACATCAAGTGACCCAAACTTGCTTGAAAAAAAAGTAAAATTTACCGTTAGAAGCATCAAATGTGCCGAAACTTCACGACACATCAATGTGCTGACATCCCTTTTGCCTGGGGCCCACATCTCATGATATAGGTAATGATTTACAGGTTGACGATTCTGCCCTCTAGGACATTCTCGTATCACCGCTTTTGGTGAGCCCCGCCTCTTCCTTAGGGCATTATCATACTTTCTGTCTTTATAGTAGTTCGGTCGATCGCCGCGCGTAAACAATTAGCAATTCAAGATTTTTTGTGAGGCTTCGTAGACTATAGTCTAGTCGGCCGTATGTTTAGCGCCTTTTGTGTTATCCTTGTCGGCTACTTATTCAGACTTATTCAGTATTTTCGCATTTATGATATCTCAGTTAGATTTTAGTAGGACAACATGTGTTAATGTTATTTCCGTATTTAATTATGTTTTGATATCACATGTTGATTCAGCTAGCCAATTGGTTCGCTCGGTTACATGCAGTCAGGCACCGAGTATCGTGTTAAGCCTAGGCCATGGTTTGGGGCATGAAAAAGCTTAGTATCAGAGCACTAGCTTCAAGTGTCCTAGGGAGTCTATGAAGCCGTGTCCTGTGGGGTCACTCTTATGTGTTTGTGCGCGCCACACAGGTAAATAGTTGACCACCAAGACATCTAGGATTGTCTTACTTCTTTCATACTCTAGATCATGCAGTTAGAGCTATGCTTTCAGGAATCCTTCTAACTCTTGCGAATTACATGTTTCAGAAAATGCCTGCGAAGAGAAAGTACACTAAGAGGACTTCAACTACTAGCCAGAGGGCTACAGCTGATGCTACTCAAGAAGAGAACACCCAGACCCAGGGAGCCACCTCGCCTTCCTGCAGACCCACCTGCTACTAGAGGGCCTGCGGAGGTCCCAATTACTCCACCGCCCAGTGCTTCGGACATGGATGTCAGGGGAGCTATCCAGTTGCTTACCCAGATTATTGCTACTGTGCTCAGAGGCTGGGAGCATGTGCTATTGATGGGACAGGTAGTTCTAGGTCCAGGGAATTCCTCAACATAAAACCTCCAATCGGTCACATGCAGTCAGGCATCGAGTGCGGTGTTAAGCGCAGGCCATGGTTCGGGGCGTGACATATACCAAGCACTCTCAAGTAACTTTTGGGATTCTTAGGGCTTGTTGGTTACTACAAGAGATTTATCCAAGGTTATGGTCTCATAAGTAGACCTTTGACTGATCTTCTAAAGAAGTATGGATTCCATTGGACTAACAAAACAACTATAGCTTTTGAACAGCTCAAAAGAGCTTTTACTAAAACTCCTGTGTTGGCTCTTCAAGATAATTCTCAGTAATTTATAGTGGAGACAAATCCTTGTGACCTTAGCATTAGTGTAGTGCTTATGAAACATGGTCATCCTATAATATATATTAGTAAGGGACTGTCCTTAAAATACTTATCATTATCTGTTTATGATAAAGAATATCCGTCTTTAGTGTTGGCAATTATCAAGTTGAACCAATATCTTAGAGGCAGACATTTCTTGGTAAGGACTGACCAAAAGGTTCTTAAGTTTCTTTTGGATCTGAAATCGCATACCGGAACTCAAATGAAATGGATAGCTAAGATCATGCAGTTTGACTTTGCTATCGAGCACAAGAAGGGTAAAAAAAAATACTATTGCAGATGCACTATCCAGGCTTCCTATTGGAGAGTTTTCAACTATTTTTATCAACACTACAAGTGCTTCTTTATCTCAAAGAATCATAGACAGTTAGGAAGGTAACTTGGAAGCACAAACCCTTATTAAATTGGTACTGGATAATGAGGGAAAGCTTAGGGGATATTCTACTACAACCAACAACTGAGGAAGAATAGTAAGATAGTGTTGGGAAACAACATTCAACTTAAGAAGGTGTCATCAACAATTGGTATGATCATCCTGTTGGTGGTTATTCAGGAGTACAATACATACAAAAAAATTGTTTCATTGTTCTATAGGAAGAAGCTGAAAGTGGATATATATAACTCAGTATATCAAACAGTGTGACACTTGTCAGAAAAGAAAATTTGATCCTTCCCCTTACCTATATATAACTCAGTATATCAAACAGTGTGACACTTTTCAGAAAGGCAAATGTGATCCTGCCCCTTACCCAGGCCTAATGCAACCATTGGAGATACCACATACTGCTTGGTCCAGTATTAGCATGGATTTCGTGGAAGGTTTCCTAAGTCTAAGGGTAAATAATCTATATGGGCAGTTGTGGATAAGCTTACTAATGGGATATAGGTGGCCGTCATGAAATTGGAGGCTTCGTTCCAAACTTCAAGATCTATAATATACTTATGTGGATATTTAAAGAATGGAGAACTAGGCTCAAGACAATTAGAAGCCCAAAAGAAAAAAGAAGACCCATGTCTTTGGTCTTAAATTAAGAGGCCCTAAGCTAACGGGAATTTTAGTATTTTTCTTAGAACAACGAACTCTAGCATAAATAGATACATTATGTCGGATGATGAGAGTAGATTGCTCTTTTGAGAGCTGGGGATTGTCCCGTACCTCTTCTTGAATTACTACGTGTAGGTAATTCATACTATTCTCCCTTTGAATTATATCTCGTATTTGAATGTTAATCTAATTAGTTCCTAGATTCTATTCTTTTTCTCTTTGAGTTAATTGATTGCATTTCAATTTATAGATTAACCGTGTCTTTCTTCTTATCCTAAATTTAAGATTATTGATTGCATTTACATATGTCTAGGTAATTAATTACTTAGGTATGTGTTTACCCCAACAATTCTCTTAATCATCCTATCCTTTTATTGCTTTTATAATTGTTTTTGGTGTTCATGTGGGATTGAAGAATCCATCTTCAATTGCTTTGAATTTTCGAGCCCGTTTTACATCAAATTGGTATCAGATCAAGGCTAAAGAATTGTTACAATTCTTAATCCCTTGTTCCTACAATTCTTAATCCGTGACTTTATTATTTTATGAAAATCCAATAAAAAAAAGAAGAAAAAAGTTGAAAAAAAATCTAAGAATTTTTGAAACAATTCAACTGTAATGAGTTTGTTTGAAGACAGGAATAGATAGAGCCATCTGGGCAGCGAATCCATCCAAGTGCTCACCCTAGAATGCTCATCAGACGACCTCGGGACTCAATCACGAAGTACAGAAGTCGATCCGGTCACAAACTCTGCACTCAGAAAGAATGCAGTAAGGTAGAATCAGTATAACAACACGTACTGAGTAGGCATCATAGGCCGATAACAGTTAAAAAATCGTATATAGAAGAAAGAGACCGAAAAAGTAGGCATGATCACAATCAGATAAAACTCGACACAGTCCAAATATCGAATCCACTACCAAATCACCAAGCCTAATAGATCACCTCAAATTCCACTATAAGTCCGAAAAACAATCTCAAGAACCACTATTAAGTACACGTATCACCAAAGATCAACCAACAAGTCCAATATAATGCCATAGGTAAATATGAAATGAATGCAATGCAAATGCAATGATACACACACACTTCAGACGAAATATCTTGTAGCCTCGATAGTCATGACCCATGGGGGACCACTAAGTCCATGTACCTGCTGTGGCGCACAGCCCGATCCAATAGTCAATGTTGCAGAACGTGCAATCCGATCCCAGTTAGTGTGGCGGTACGTGCAACCCGATCCAAGTAAGTGTTGCGGTGCACAACCCGATCCCAATATATGTATAAATGAGTGAATGCATGATAACAATGCCAACAAGAATATATGAATCAATGGTGCCACACATGGACACATATCTCAATCACAATACTAATATCATAACCGTTCTTTCCTTTGCAACAACCTCAATCATGATAAATATGCTTTGTGACACACAAATAATCACTAATGATCAACTCTAGAATCAATCACATGGTGACAAGCCAACAACTCAAAAATAAGCAACAACTCAATAGAACACAATAAGGTGACAACCATAATCAACAACAATATCAACCTAAGTATTCCATCCCAACTTCATACCTGAAGGTTTACATGCTTTCTCCAACGATCACTAACTCCACATAAGATCCACTAACCGAATTCTAACAAAAAAGATAAGCCGTTACCTACCTGGAAAGCCGAACAGGAGCCATGAACTGACACACCTTGGCCTTGCCCTTTCGTAGTGCCTCCAAGTACTCAAAGTCTATTCATAATCAAATTCTATATTAAAAACCACGAATAGCGACACCCATACTGCTATACATCTAGTTAGGTGAAATTCTAACCCAAGGAATTTGGGAAAATGGGCCCGCAAAGGTAAAACGAGAAATTGAAAGATGAAACATGCAATTCAAGCTTTAGGTGATCAAACCCACTAATCAATTACTAAAACAACTCAGGATTAAGCCTAATTCGGATATTTGGGTATGAACCCTAATTCTTCAATCCTCAATTTAACTACTAATAATGGAAGAAATAAGCTTAACAATAAGGAATTCATCAAATTCTAGGGTTATACTAGTCAATTTCACCATCAATTTCCATTTTAGAAGTCTAAACCTATTTCAAGAAATTTATCACAAGACCCCTCTTCTCAATTTTGATTCTAGTGATTCTAAGCATGGATTAGAGATCTAGGAAGGTAAATGATGAAGTCTAGGGTCATAGATCATACCTCCAAGAAGATTCAGCCCACAAGTTGATCAAGTCTCCCAAAGAGTGCTTAGAAAGTGATGAAAAGAAGTGATAGGGTTTAAGGGTTTTAACTTGAGAAAAAAGAAATAATTCTGCCCGACAACCGCTGCAGTGGTCATGGGAACCGCTGCGGCGCACACGCTATGGCGCACACATGGCCCGCTACGGCGGTCATTACCAAAATCCACAGGCCGCTATAGCGGCAAGGATACCGCTACCGCTAGCTAGCCATGGCAGTTGGCATGACCGCTATGGCAGCTAGTCACCAAAACACAATGTCCGCTACGACCGTCGATCCATCGCTATAGCGGGACTGCTACTGCGGTTACTGGTGCCGCTGCAGCGGCTACACCAGATACTAGAAAGTTTTGGTTTTGACCAATCTCAACCCGAAATTTGACTATAACCCGAGGCCCTACAGATACAAAATAAACATGCAAACACACCTAAAAACGTGCTACGAACTC
This sequence comes from Lycium ferocissimum, assembly GCF_029784015.1. Taxonomy (NCBI): domain Eukaryota; kingdom Viridiplantae; phylum Streptophyta; class Magnoliopsida; order Solanales; family Solanaceae; genus Lycium; species Lycium ferocissimum. The sequence goes on along the minus strand of NC_081348.1, from coordinate 62,801,846 downwards.
ACCCCTGGCGTCGGATTTCCCAACGGAGGTCTATTTGACCAACTCAACCCCTAATGGCCTAAAGCCAAATTTCCAACCCAAGTTCCAAGACGCTCCCAAGTGTATTGGGAATCGAACTGAACACACTACGAAGTCATAAATGACCATCCGGACCTCTCGAAATCAACAAAATTCTAAAAAAGATCTGTTTACCCAAAAATCAACCTTGGGTTAAATGAATTCTACTTTAAGGCTCAAACCTCCAAAAGCCACTCCAAAACCCGTCCGATGACCTCAGGAAAGGGTCAACAAGGGTAAAAGGGTCATTAGCGCTATCACGACCAATAGGGTCGTTACGGCTTCGATGTCATAAAATCAGGTTTTTGAAATTGAGAGTTGAGTAGGGTGTTATCTCATTATAAATATATTTGTGAGTTTAAATTGGAAGGAATTAAGTACCTAGTTAGTCGGAAATCGACAATTCGACTAACGCAGTGTACTGATTTGAAGCTTGAGATTATTAAAAAATTGAAGAATCTTTTTTGACGCTCACTTTGTTGGTGTTTCCCATCCTTACTCTGCTACAGGGGTGGCTCAACTCTTTTTGGGTTATATCTACAAGCTACATGGTATGCAAAAGACGATGTGAGTGATAGGGATCCAGTATTTATTAGTAAGGGTTGGCAAGAGCTTTTTTCTACTCATGGAGTCACATTGAGCACTTCAACTGCCTACTATCCTCAGTCTGATGGACATACTGAAGTGATCAACAGGTGTTTGAAAATATTTCTTAGGTGTTACTACTCAGACTCACCTACTGATTGGTTCTTATATCTATCATTAGCTGAATGGTGGTATAATGCTACCCATCACTCAGCTATCCAGACCACTCCATATGAAGCACTCTATGACCAACCCTCCCCTCCCCCCCCACCCCAAATTCACTTACCATATGTTTCAGGTGGTGTTATGAATGAACAAGTGAACGAAGCTATAAGGGAGATTAAATTGCAGTTGTTAAAGTTTAATTTGTTAAGGGCACAACAAAGAATGATAACCTATTCCAATAACCATTGAATTGATAGAGGCTTTCAAGTAGGCGATTGGGTTTATCTAAAGATCCAACGCTATAGACAAATTACCCTCTCATCATCTCAGTTTCCAAACTTGCTTCCAAACACTATGGTCCTTAACAAATCCTTCAGAAAATTGGCCCTGTAGCTTACAAATTGTCCTTACCCTCTCAAGTCACTACACACCCAACATTCCATGTGTCCCTTCTTAAACAAATCCCTGATACAATCAACCACCTAATTCATGATTTAGCCAACCCATACTGTCTAAGCCCTAAAACTATTATTGATCGAAGAATGATTAAAAAAGGGAACAAAGTCGTACCTTAAGTTTTGATTCAGTGGAATCAACTTTTTGCTAATCAGCTTACATGGGCGCGTTACCACGCATTAAAGCTAAGGTTTCCAGAATTCTTCCTTGAGGACAAGAAATCATCTTAAGGGAGAAGAAATGTTGTGTTTGCGAGAGTGGTACCTGAAGCTTGCATGGTGGGACATAGCCATTAAACTAGGGAACTAAATAAGTCTGTGATATTCATACAAGTGAGGGTATTATCTACTTAATTGTTCTATTTGATAATTTTTATGATTATTATGATAGAAATTACTCTACTGCAAAGAAAATTTGGAAAGCGTTACAGAGTAAGCATGATACCGGGGAGGCTGGGGCGAAGAAATATGCTGCTAGTAGATTTTTTTTTTAATTTCCAAATGGTGGACAACAAATCAGTGGTAGACCAAGATCAAGACTATATAATGATCGTTGGATAGCTCAGGTCCGAGGAGATCAAAATTGGAGATAACCTTATCGTTTGTGGCAGAATAGATAAACTTCCACCTTTATGGTAGGAATCTCAAACAACTATGCGCCACATATAAAAGGAAACTACACTTGAGACGTTGATCATGCGAATTTTCCTGGAAGAAGAGGCAAGGGGCCAAGATGCACTTTTGCAACTAGAAAAGAGCACCTTACATCCGGTCACAAACAACATAAATTTAATTACTTCAAATAATTCTGCTTCTAGTGCTCACAAAAACACTTCTATGGAGCCTAAGAAGAAAGAATTCAAGGAAAAAAATGGTAGACCTGCCAAAAAAAATAATGATAACGGTATAAATAACCAAGCAAAAAATCAACAAGTTCAAGATGGAGGACCATGCTCTATCTGTCGCAAGAGTGGAAATATTGCTCGATTATGCAAGTTTCGTAAAACGTGGTCCTACGGACGTTGAGAATAGCCATTTGTGGTGGTGATAACTGTCACCACCACAATAACATAAATTACTTTAAAGTATTAAAAGGGTTTTTCCACTTGAAATGACATTTTGAAAAGGGATTACTTATTTATTACAGAGTTGCTACTTGAAATTGAGTTTTGGTGTTCCAAGTAACCTTATTAAATCCCTAATCAAAAGGAAAATTTTGACTCTTTATTTTTTGGTCCGCTAACTAGGAATTTTGTCTAAGGAATTTTGTTGACCGAGGGGAAAGTATCAGGCACCCCTCGAGTCCCGTGTTTCTATCATGATCGCTTAATAGACTAATATTTGTCTTAATTAAGTTTTGGATAAAATGTATTTATTGTCCCATGCTTGCCTAGTTTGCTTATTTATTCATTCTCTTTCGGCGACGAATTTAGAATTAATTCAAAACCCACCTCGCTCCCTCACATTTATTTTAACGAGGGGCTAAGGAGTGTAACCGCACACATAGCTTTTTGAAATGTTTGTTTGTGATAGACAAAGAATGTAACTGCACACATGATCAACAAATTTTATTAGAGAGTCAAGGAGCGTAGCCACACATGACAATTAAAGTTAACTAAGTATTGTAACCGAAAATATGATTAATATTTTTAGTGCACCTAAATTTGACTAGCAGCTAATCTATCCTAGTGTCCACTTATTTTAATTCAAATAAGACAGAGCAATACACAGTTTCGCTCGTGTTCCTTTGATCGCTTCCATAATCGGACCCCCCACGAGACAACTCAAGTTATCTTTTTCAATTTCATTTTGTAACTCATTAATGACTATCTGTTTATATGCAATTTCCAGCACCCATTATTAAATAAAAAATCAAACAACCTAAAAGATAATAAAATAAAAGTTAAAGCAACAAACAAATAAAATAACATGATAAAAATATGATATTGTACATTGTAACTCTAATAGTAAAGTATCAAATACAACATGCTTATTGTTAGACTTTAAAAGTACTCCTACCATAACTGGTTAGACCATCAAAAATAGGAAGAAAGCTCAGTGACATGTAAATAAATTTATTATAGATAATTAAATGGAAAATATGATAGCTACTTCAGATCCTTCACAAATTGATATAAATTTCTTCATCCACTTTAGAAAAAAAAATTAACTTAAGCATGCAATAACAATCACATGTTATACCAACTTTATCCTAAATTTAACGATACAAGAATCTGAACATACTTTATGTTATAACATCGAAGAACAATAGGCGGCTAAACAAATACGAAATTTGAGCAACCTCGTAACATTGAAATCAGGTCTCATATAATCGTGATATTAAATTATACAAAGAAGATTGAGTGTTACCTCTTGTGAAGATTAATTCACAACTAACAAACGGCTACAATCTACTGATTTCCAAAGCTAACAATAGCTAACTTTCAGGTCCACGAACTCGAAACAGTGAACGAAACCCTTTTTGAAACTCCATAACTGCTCTATGTTTTTTTTCTCTCTCCGTGTTTTTGCTCTTTTTTTTTCTTTCTGTGTACCGTTTCTGATGTTTCTGTGTTTTGTGCGTGTATGGATTTTTCTCTCTTAGTTGTGTGTGTTTTACCTAAAGAAAAGGAAGTGAAAGGAGTGGAATTTGTATTATGGTTCAATTAGGTTTATTAGTGGAAGAGACGTGAGTGAGAAGGAGATTTGGAAGGGTGTTATTTGTGGAGAGTTATTAGGGGTGAGGGATATATGAGGGAGAGGGTTTTAAGGTTGAATTTTGTTGAGAGTTTGAAGTGGGTGCGGGGGCGTGTAAGTGGAGATTTATAAAGTGGTCTGCTGCATAGTTTTTAGGGATTCTTTTTTTTCCCTCTTATTTTTCTCTAAAAGATAATACAAAAATATATAATAAAATATTAACTAACCATTTTATGACTACTAAAAATATAACTAAGAAACCACTAAAAAGCACTAACTTATTTATTAAAACCTAAATTAGAAGAAAACATATATATATATATTTTTTTTTTTTTTTTTTTTTTTTGTAAATTTCCTATTCTTTTGAAAAATGAAAGCAAAACTTATCCTAAAATGTGACTTTATATTTTGTAGTTTTTAATTTTTAAAAGTAATACTTGCTAAAAATGAAATAAAAATTAAAATATTTAACTAAACCTAAAAGAAATATTTAAACGCTAAATATGGCGTAAAAGCTTATGTTCGGTCAAAAATTAGGTGTTGACAGAATGTCCCTCTTTGGTTGGAAACATGAAGAGTTTTCAAGCAAAGAAGTGAACACGGTGACTGATTTTTGAAATGCGAAAGAAATAAAAGAATAGGATGTGACCGAGTCCTTATGTTGGGCAGCCTACATATCTCGGGTTATAAGGGAATCAGGTCACGTGTAGTTGAAGTTGGTAGAAGCATGGAATGATGAGTTGGAGAATCGAGTGAGGTTCCTTCGAGGCTCCGGTCTGTGGCTCCTGTTATTACAAAATAAAATGAAAAAGACAACAAATGATGAAAGGAAATAGAAGGTCCTATCTATTACTTGTCTCGAGCCTTCCTTTAAGCCTTCACTTGGATCTTCAGTTATCACCTCACCTTCTTTTGGTGGGCTCGAAGTTTGGTCTTGAAGTTTGAATTTGAGACTTGAACTTGCAACTTGGAATGAGTTGTTGATGCTATTCTGAATGACATTTTGTAGAATATTCTTGGATGCTTGTTTCTTGATTAGAAGCTAAGAAGATGTATCTTGAGACGTTGGGTCGCCTTATGTGTCAAAGCTGACTCTAACTGCCTTCGATATTGAACATTCTTCGTTCTCTAACCAAAGATGGAACTTCATTCTTGAATATCAATTCTGCGCTTGCGGGCGAACCTGCAAGCTATCAAAGGCAAACAAAAAACAAAAATGAACAAAATTTTTTTGTCCCAGTTTGTACTAGAAATTTTTTGTGAGTGTTAGCAAAATCATAACCCACTTGTGACTATATTAGGAGGTAGTCAGCCTTAAATTTAAAACATGACTTTACTAGGAGGTAGTCGACCTGAAAGCATGACTATATTCTGAGGTATTCAACCTGAAATTTAAAAACATGACTGCGTTTGGAGGTAGTCAACCTGAAATTTAGAAGTATGACTTTATTCGGAGGTAGTCAACCTGAAATTTAAAAATATGAATTTATTGTCAGGTACTCAACCTAAAATTTAAAAATATGACTATGTTTGGAGGTAGTCAACCTGAAAGTATGGCTATATTATGAGGTAGTCAACCAGAATTTTAATAATATGACTTTATTGTGAGGTAGTCAACCTGAAATTTAAAAATATGACTTTATTTGGAGGTAGTCAACCTGAAATTTAAAATATGACTTTATTGTGAGGTAGTCAACCTGAAATTTAAAAATATGACTTTATTTGGCGGTAGTCAACCTGAAAGCATAACTATATTTTGAGGTAGTCAACTTGATATTTAAAAACGTGACTGTGTTTGGAGGTAATCAACCTGAAAATATGACTTTATTCGGAGATAGTCAACCTAAAATTTAAAAACATGACTGTGTTTGGAGGTAGTCAATCTGAAAGCCTGACTATATTATGAGGTAGTCAACCTAAAAGCATGAGAAAAGCAAGGGTTTTTCTTCCCTAAAATGCAACCAGGGAGTGTCGTGCCCTGTGAAGGCATGAAAAGAAATAGGGTTTTTTGTTCCCTAAAATGCAACCAGGGAATGTCGTACCCTGTGAAGGCATAGAAAAAAAGTAAGGAATTTGTTCCGTAAAATGCAACCAGGGAATGTCATTCCCTTTGAATTCATGAGATAAGAAATAGGGGTTTTTGTTCCCTAAAAATGAAACCAGGGAATGTCGTACTCTGTGAAGTCTTGAAAAAAGTAGGGGTTTTTGTTCCCTAAAATGCAACCATGGATTGTTGTAACCTATGAAGGCATGAAAAAAGTTGGGGTTTTAGTTCCCTAAAATGCAGCTAGGGAATGCCGTACCCTGTGAAGTCATGAAAAAAGTAGGGTTTTTGTTCCCTAAAATGCAACTAGGGATTGTTGTACTCTGTGAAGTCATAAAAAAAGTAGGGGTTTTAGTTCTCGAAAATGCAACCAGGGAATGTTGTACCCTGTGAAGTCATGAAAAAAATAGGAATTTTTGTTCTCTAAAATGCAATCAGGGAATGTCGTATCCTGTGAAGGCATGGAAAAAAGTAGGGAATTTGTTCCCTAAAATACAACTAGGGAATGTCATTCCCTGTGAAGTCATGAGATAAGAAATAGGGGTTTTGTTCCCTAAAAATGCAACCAGGGAATGTCGTACCCTGTGAAGTCATGAAAAAAGTAGGAATTTTTGTTCCCTAAAATGCAACCAGGGATTGTTATACCCGGTGAAGGCATGAAAAAAGTAGGGGTTTTAGTTCCCTAAAAATGCAACCAAGGAATGTCGTACCCTGTGAAGTCATGAAAAAAGTAGGGTTTTTTTTCCCTAAAATGCAACCAGGGATTGTTGTACCCTGTGAAGTCATGAAAAAAGTAGGGATTTTAGTTCCCTAAAATGCAACCAAGGAATGTTGTATCCTGTGAAGTCATGAAAAAAAATAGGAATTTTTCGTTCCCTAAACTACAACCAGAGAATGTCGTACCCTGTGAAGGCATGAAAAAAAATAGGGATTTTTGTTCCCTAATGCAACCAAAGATTGTTGTACCCTATGAAGTCATGAAAAAAGAGTAGGGTTTTGCTCCCTAAAATACATGTACAGTCACGCCTAATATGGCCTGGCTGAGCACAGGCATAGCAAACATCTAACCCCAATCGGCACGGTCCAGAATGCAGTTTACCACACAGGGTACATCGTAGTATAGGTGGTCTCGTCTGACTGGAACCAATCCTAATCTGAGAATTGGGAACTCTGGAGCTCTGAATTGGCCCGGGTCCAGGAAACTGTGGAGGCGCACTAGTTCCTGAACCAGCCGAGTGCCTAGAGAACGGCTGCCTCAGGCCACCTCTGAACTCACTGTCAATCGTTGAAGGCCTGGCCCCTTCTTCTGACCCCTATTACCGTGGCCCGCACCTTGTCGCTGATCTTGAGCTACTTCTAACCGTGTCAGCAAAAGAATAGCCTGTCTCTTCTCCCTGTCCGTGGCACCTGGTGGAGGGACTGGGGGTGCTGGAGGCCGAGTAACCCTTCGTACTTCTCTAAAATGGGTGAAGTAGGAGGGGTCCGAGATGGAGCCTCATTATGGGACTCATCCTTCTCCATGTCTGCCGGCGGTTCTTGCTCAATCCTCCCTCCAGCCGCTATCTTGCCCTTCTGGGTAGCTGTTGTTTTTCTCTTCATAGGCGTTACTGGAAACACAACACACTGTTAAGAAAAGGGGGTCATGATAACATAGTTCTATCGCACGATCTAAGATGAGAAAGGAAGGTCAATCATTCCTAAATGTCCCGCAGCCTCCTGCTTATAAGTGTGGCGCTTTTCACACCCATAAGCAAGACTCTGCTGGACATGGCTTGCAGACAACCCTAGGACAAATCTGCTCTGATACCACTTTGTCACACCCCAACCTTGGTGAAGTAAGACTGGCACCCGACATCTTACAGAAACCAAGCGAACCAACCTATTACTCGCATTCTGTATGTCTCAAACAGCAAAATAGGGCCAAGAAGGCCAACTATGAATATGGTATCATGCATATGTATAAGTATCATAATCTTACGACATCAACATCTCCACTTAACAATACATAACTAAGCTGTATACAGGAATCTGTCTGCAAAGCCTCTATGAACATGATTGAAGTACAAAAGTCGGTACAGGGCCCTCGACATACCCTTAATACAATATATATATACAAACCTAGACTCGTCGATGCTCTAAGAAGAAGTGGAGCCCACTAATCCAAAACTAGTACCTGGAGGCAGCCTACTATGGCGGGTCCTTGTCTCGTCTGTCTATACCTGTGGGCATGAATGCAGCGTTCACAAAAAGGGACATCAGTACGAACGATGTACTGAGCATGTAAGGCATGAATAGTGAAATACATGAGACATAAAGTATAATATGAGATAAAGAGATAACCTGTACGTCTAATTGACTTGCAAGGCGAATATCATGCATGCTTGACTTTTTCTTAGAAAAACTTTTCTCATACATGTATACACATAATAGAAATGTTGTGGAACGTGCATCCCGATCCAAAAGCATATCATATTACTGCAGAACGAACGGCCCGATCCATAAATATATTATATTATATAATTGTGCAGAGGAACGAACGGCCCGATCCATACCCATATATCCCGCGTCTGGGATGATATCATAATATACCAACTGATCAGGTGGTCACGCGTATATAATGCCTCACCTTTCCTCATATTCCCTATATACATCTATATATCATGTACATATATAATGTAACTAGCATGCATGAGAGCCTAAATAAAAACTACAACTCTATGGGAGTGACGTAAGGTCGGTAACCTCCGATTTATATTATGGAACAATCATCATCGCTATATCTCACCTTGAAGGAACAATTATTATAAGGTGAGATCAACAACAACGAATAAAATCGAGAAAATCATGAAATAAGCTCAATAATCTCATAATAGCATTAAAATCATAAGCTTTGGAATTTTTAGAATTAAAATCATCATCATCATGGTCATCATAAGAAACATCTCATCTTTAACATCATAAGAAGCCTTTAAGAATCATGAACTTCTAGCTTATAGAAGTAAGAAGGTTATGGAAAATATGTATGGAATCATAACATAGGAATCATGCCTTTTGAAAGAAAGGGACTAGCCTTAACATACCTGGAAACTCACTTCTCGACTTTCCAACCTACCTCCCATATTTCAATCTATTTACAATCGTTCGTAGTCTCGTAATCTACATATAAACCATTCATACTATTGTTAGGCTCACCATCACACACTTGTCTTTAACCTTTAATTTAAATCCATTTAAAAGCTGTCAAAATTCGGGCAGCATCTCCCCTGTTTATATGCCTATCCCGAAATCACCATCCAGCAACAAACAACAACAATAATACCAACATCAACAACAATATAATCAATACCAAAATACTTCATAAAACATCCCGCACGATGTTTATCCAATATTTCCACCAATAGAAATATTATACGACCATTTAATAGTTCTATCTCCGTAATTAAACTTAAATCAATACCAATAAGGAGGAATATGATTCATATCTTTGATATCCACCTTAGATTCATGCCAAGATTCATCGCAATATGATTTTATCATCGTAAATATATGCTATCCAAACTAGGATCCGAGAATTATACTTGGTTTGCGTGAAAATTTGATGATTGGAAATTGGGGGAAATTTCCAGAAATCTGGAGAGGTTTTGGGTGTTTGGATGAGGAAATGAAGGGGTAAGCCCCCTTTGATAAGGTTCCAAGGTTCCAGGGTCTGCCTCAACCGAGTTAAAATTTGCTCAGCGCGATCGCGCTGCCTTGTTGTGCGTTCGCGCTGAGTTGCTGGGCTCTTCTCTACCCGTTCACACCACCTTCTGGTGGGTTCGCGCAGGGTTAATTCCCTGCTCTGACAGCCTATCTTAAAATGCTCATAACATTTGATTCTGATGTCCGATAAATGTACAGTTTGTTGCGTTGGAAACTAGACTTCCTGAACTTCATTTTAGGATTTTGTTTGGCCTCAAAACTCCTCATTTACTAAAAGATATTCCTTTCTCAATTAGGGCCAAAATTACCCCTCATGTTCTCTCCAAAATCTAGCGAACTTAATTTCCTGGATTCACTGGCCCTCCAAATCCTTCCGCCGCTTACTATATGAACTTAAACCCTCATAAACATAAGATAAGCACATCACATCTCATATAACCTTGGAGGTGACTCCAATGTCCATACTTGAAATAGCCGACACTTATAAATCTCAACGTATAGAACCACAAGGTGTAACATTCCCCCCCCCCCCCTAAAAACATTCGTCCTCGAATGTTGAAGTAGAGTTCGCTCTGAGGTAGACGTCAATGTTCTTACCTGTATTTGTTGGTATTTACCTTGCTTACGTGTTGTTTGACCTGCTCATTAAAACTGAACTTATTTGAATTGTGTCACTTATCCTTTTTCTTTTGTGGTAAAAAATTTTGCTCCTTTTTCTTAGTAACTCTTCGTGCTTAGTCATTCTCGTTAGCTCTTCACCTTTATCGTCTATTACATGCCTTTATCCAATTTTTGATCCCATCTTCATTTCATTTAGGAACTTTGTCCTCTTCGATCTCTATGTATCCTGTTTACACTTCACAAATATCCTCGGCCTTTATGTTGCTGGGATTGGCGTGCTTTCAAAACTGGTCATATTATAGCCTTCTTGGCTTTCTCACTGCAGTCGAATCAATTCCTGTGGTATTTTATCGCCCAGCTAGTGCAATACTAAAATCCCTTGTTTAATCCTTTTTCTCCTTTGATTTGACTTATTGCGTTCGGACTGGCTATTCGTGTCAAGGATACCTTGAATGTTTTCTTTAGTGGTTTCTTTCTTGTAATCACCCATAACGTGTTCTAATCCTTAGGTCGGTTAATGAGTTTGGGGGTGAATTTGAAAGTTTGTTGAAGATTAACCAAGGTTCCCTGTCATGCAGCGAATTCAAATCGCTTCATTCTTTTCTTTGTATGTAGCCTTCATTCATCTTTTTCTAATAAGAGCCATTATTCTTGCTTATTCCACAAGGATCCATTGTCACCGAATTATCTTAATCAAATGCGATACCCTCCGATCATTTCCTTCAAGGTTCTCCTCTTACCTTTGATCTTCTCTCAATTTTCACTTAATAAGTCTTCCCAAAAATTTTGATGCACCTATCTGTCGTTTCGATTTATCAATATAGTGGACCATTTAATTTCTTAAACGCCCATCCTCTCTGTCTATATCCTTAAGTCCTTTTCTTGCGATCCTATCTTTAACTACTTCCATGACTTCTCCTTCCGTTGGCTTGGCCCAACCTGTGTGACACTTTTCCTTACTCACTTCTCTGGTGCTGTCTTAGATTATCTCTCTTAGTACTGGTAGACCTTATATATATATATATAGCATATCATGCCCTTTTAGCTTCTTGGCTGGATCCCTTGATTTCTTACAATCTCATCATAGTTCCATCTATGGTAATGCCAGGTGATTGGTACTAACTTTTCCCTACTAACGTCTTATTACTCTCGGTGATGACTTTTCCTCAAATTTTTTACTCAATGTATATCGAGTAGCCGAGAGGTTTATATTCAAATTGGACTCAATCAACCAGACTTCTTTTCACAATCCGTCCACGACAACAATCGTAACACAATACCTTATACACTTGTATACAACCCTTCCTCATTATTATTATTATCTCTCATAGGAAGGTTACATTCATAACACATTAACAATCGCAGCGTAAGCTGGCTTACGACTCAAGATGTCTTTAAATCCATATTTGGAACTTTCCTCGAATTTCCACATCTCAAATCTTAACATAATTAACAAAATCTCGCTTAATCACAACCTTCTATAGGTATTCCCCTTTGCTAAATTCTTCATTTCCTCTTATACTAAAATCCCCTTTTCATTTCCTTCATTCTCTTGTAAAGTACTTTGCTGCATATTTGAAAGTAACTCAGAATGTGAGCGATTTGAGGCATAGCCGGGGAACATAATGTATTTTTGTTGATAGGATTTATTCTTTTGGTCTTTGCTAGTTCTTCACTGTCTTGTCATGCATTCTTGTTCCACCTTTGTTTCGTTTCATATATACCTGTATTTAGTCTATTCCCACTTTTCGTTAGTAAACTGGTACATCTTAACTTTGGCTTCTTCAAGCCGATATATTTGCCCCTTTCCGAGCTTAGGAGTATTGTAATTCATCTCGAAATTGTATTTAGCTTTTCCCCACCTTTTCAAGAATATTTTCATCTACCAGTAATATTCAAATACTCACCATCTCTGGAAAACATTTGGCCAGCTTTAACGGTCCTCTAACTCTTTATCCCATACAATATTGGAATGCTTTTCATTGCCTAGCTTCAGTCGTTCCTCTTTCATTAGCTAAACCTTTGTACCGAGTCAAAAGTTTGCACATATGGAATACAATTCCGACCACTTCTTCCTTTCGTGATCATTAATCCTCTAGGCCAATGAATTAATGGTGATATCAAAGTCCATCAAACTCGTTATGGAGTTTCTTCCCATACACCGCTCCTGCAGCCGAAATCTTCATTCATAACTACCCTTTCACTAAGGTCCTTGAGATTCTTTTTAATACCTCCAAGCCACTTTGCACGAATTTACTCGTCGTTATCCTTTTTCGTTAACACTACCAACCTTTAATCCCTTATTTAGGTCTATCTGATCCCATCTTTCTTGCAATGTGACTTTCATTTTTTTACATCCTAGATCTTCTATAACTAAGATTTTTGCATCATCCATAAGCTTTTGCCTTCATGTTTTCATCCCTAATTTCGCTTCATTTCTTCATTACTCGGCCTTTCGTAGCATCCTTGTCTTAGGACTTCGAGTAAGGCTTTCCTTGAAATCTCCCAACCTTATCCTTTTTGAAGTGGTTCCTGGTTCCTCTTTCTTTTACCTTAGTTCTACCTTTGTCTTATATTCATATGTCCTTATATTCGTACCTCCGTACAACATCCTTCCTAATATGTTTTATGTGATGAAAGGCCCTTGTCAATATTTGGCTCTTTTAGTAACGTACATTGTTCTCCTACCTTGGTTACCCCTTTGAACTCATAAATCACTAGCATATTTATAATCAAGGGTCATATTTAAACATATACTCTTCCCTTCCACTTCTTACCTTGAGAAAAGGTTACAACTCCCATCTAATCATCATGACGCCTCACTAATGAAACACTTTCAAAGGTTTAATCGACTCAAGTTTTGCCCAGATCTGACCAGCAATATAAAGAGTAACAGATAGCAATATAGGACTCGGACCAGTCAATACATATACATCGTAAGGAAATACTGACAATTTACCTGCAACAATGTCGGGTGAAGACTCAAGACCCTGTTGCCTAACTAGTGCATAGGTATGTTGCTAAGGATCACCCGACCTGGACGCTCCTCTTTGATAGCTACCCCGATCTGCTGATGTCTGAGAGCTTTGCCCTGGAGGGTATATGAATAACGAAGAACCGGTTGTTGATCCTGTGGGTGGGACTCTGCCTTTACCACGTATCCATGGACAGTCATGCCTAATATGGCCTGGCCGAGCACAGGTATAGAAAACATCTAACCCCAATCGGTACGGTCCAGAATACAGTTTACCACACCAGGTACATCGTAGTATAGGTGGTCTCGTCTAACTGGAACCAATCCTAATCTGAGAATTGGGAACTCTAGAGCTCTGAATTGACCCATAATAAATGGATCTATCAAACCCGGGTCCAGGAAACTGTGGAGGCGCACTAGTTACTGGACGAGCTGAGTGCCTAGAGAACGGCTGCCTCAAGCCACCTCTGAACTCACTGTCAATCCTTGAAGGCCTGACCCTCTTCTTCTGACCCCTATTACTGTGGCCCGCAACCTGTATCTGATCTAGAGCTGCTACTAATCGGGTCAGTAGAAGGATAGCCTGTATCATCTCCTGGTCCATGGCACCTGGTGGAAGGACTGGGGGTGCTGTACCCGGAGTTGAAGCCCCTTCGTGCTTCTCTGAAATGGGTGCAAAAGGAGGGGTTCGAGATGGAGCCTCATTATGGGGCTCACCCTTCTCCATGTCTGCCGGCGATTCTTGCTCAATCCTCCCTCCAGCCGCAATCTTGCCCTTCTGGGCAGCTGTTGCTTTCCTCTTCATAGGCGTCACTGGAAACCAACGCACGGTTAAGAAAAAGGGGTCATGATACCATAGTTCGATCGCACGATCTAAGATGAGAAAGGAAAGTCAATCATTCCTAAATGTCCCGCAGCCTCTGCAGGACACGGCTTGCAGACAACCCTAGGACAGACCTACTCTGATACAACTTTGTCTCACCCTAACCTTGGTGAGGCATGACTAGCACCCGGCATCTTCCGAAAACTGAGCGAACCAACCTATTACTCACATTCTCTATGTCGTAACCTTCCGAAACTTACGACGTCAACATCTCCACTTAACAAAACATTACATATACCTAAACCCTAAACCCTAAACCCTAAACCCTAAAACCCTAAACCCTAAAACCAAAACCCCGAAACCCTAAACCCTAAACCCAAAACCCTAAACTCTCATATAGTTGACGGGTCCTCGTCTCGTCTGTCTAAACCTGTGGGCATGAACGCAGCGTCCACAAGAAGGGACGTCAGTACGAACAATATACTGAACATGTAAGGCATGAATAGTGGAATACAAGAGACATAAAGTATAATATGAGATAAAGAGATAACCTGTACGTCTGCCTTGCAAGGCGAATATCATGCATCTTTGGAATTTTTCTTAGAAAAACATTTCTCATACATGTATACACAAAATAGAAATACTGTGGAACGTGCAGCCCAATCCAAAAGCATATCATATTTTCACAGAACGAATGGCCCGATCCATAAATATATTATATTATATAATTGTGTCGAGGAACGAACGGCCCGATCCATACCCATATATCCCCCGTCCAGGCATCCCGCGTCTGGGACGATATCACAGTATACCAACTAATCAGGTGGTCACGCGTACATAACGGCTTACCTTTCCCCATATCCCCTATATACATCGATATATCATATACATATATAATGTTAGTAGTATGCATGAGAGCCCAAATAAAAGCTATGACTCTATTGGAGTGACATAAGATCGGTAACCTCCGATTTATATTATGGAACAATCATCATCGCTATATCTCACCTTGAAGGAAAAATTATTATAAGGTGAGATCAACAACAATGAATAAAATCGAGAAAATCATGAAATAAGCTCAATAATCTCATAATAGCATTAAAATCATAAGCTTTGAAATTTCTAGAATTAAAATCATCATCATCATGGTCATCATAGGAAACATCTCATCTTTAACATCATAAGAAGCCTTTAAAAATCATGAACTTCTAGCTTCTAGACGTAAGAAGGTGAGGGAAAATATCTATGGAATCATAACATAGGAATCATGCCTTTTGAAAGAAAGGGACTAGCCTTAATATACTTGGAAACTCACTTCTCGACTTTCCAACCTACCTCGCGTCTTGCAATCTATTTACAATCGTTGGTAGTCTCATAATCTACATATAAAACCATTCATATTATTGTTAGGCTCACCATCACTCACTTGTCTTAAGCCTTTAATTTAAATCCATTTAAAAGCTGTCGAAATTCGGGCAGCATCTCCCCTGTTTATATGCCTATCCCGAAATCACAATCCAACAACCAACAACAACAACAATAATACCAACATCAACAACAATATAATCAATAACAAAATACTCCATAAAACATCCCACACGATGTTTATCCAATTTTTCCAGCAACAGAATTATTATACGACTATTTAATAGTTCTATCTCCGTAATTAAACTTAAATCAATACCAATAAGGAGGAATTCATACCTTTCTCCGGCTAGAACTGTGATATCTTTGATATCCACCACAGATTCAAGCCAAGATTCGACGCATTACGATTTTATTATCGCAACTATACGCTGTTCGGACTAGGATCCGGGAATTATACTTGGTTTGCATGAAAATTTGATGATTGGAAATTGGGGGAAATTTCCAGAAATCTGGAGAGGTTTTGGGTGTCTGGATGAGGAAATGAGGGGGTAAGCCCCCTTTTATAAGGTTCCAGGGTCTGCCTTAACCGACTTAAAATTTGCTCAGTGCGATCACGCTGCCTTATGGCGCATTCGCACTGAGTTCTTTGGACTCTTCTCTGCGCGTTCGTGCCACCTTCTGGCGCGTTCGTGCCACCTTCTGGCGCGTTCGCGCTGGGTTAATTCCCTGCTCTGACAACCATCTTAAAATGCTCATAACGTTTGATTCCGATGTCCGATTAATGCACGGTTTGTTGCGTTGCAAACTAGACTTCCTGAACTTCATTTTAGGATTTTGCTTTGCCTCAAAACTCCTCATATACTAAAATATATTCCTTCCTCAACTTGGGCCAAAATTACCCCTCATATTCTCTCCAAAATCCAGCAAACTTAATTTCCTGGATTCACTGGCCCTCCAAATCCTTCCGCCGCTTATTATATGAACTTAAACCCTCATAAACATAAGATAAGCGCATCACATCTCATATATCCTTGGAGGTGACTCCAATGTCCAAACTTGAAACAGCCGACACTTATAAATCTCAACGTACAGAACTACAAGGTGTAACACTACATACGAGTCGCTAACCAAAATCTAACCAAAAGGTAAGCCATAACCTACCTCGAAGTCAAGTGGGTGCCACGAACATCCGTTGACTTCATCACCCATCCTTGTAGAAAAATGTAAATCTGACTTGATCTAAGAACGACAAGCGAAGTCGAGTAAGCAAGAGTTGAGGGCTTGGTATTTAAATCCATAAAACCTAAGGTTTCGGTTTAAGACTAGAGTGTTCAAGGGCAGAACCGAAATTCTTTGAATACTACTCCTAAATCTCCAATTATTGCTAATTAACCCCTTTCTTATAGAAATCATATTTAATATCAGGCAAAGCTAGCATTTTTTGTTCATACCTTAATCATCAAGACTAACCCATTTAGGAATAAGGAGATTTAACTTAGAGAAGTTGGTTAATAAACTAACCTTGAACTAATTAATCCTTTTCTCCCTATAAAGATGTTGTACTAGGCTAAGAACACCCATTAGCTATTTAGAAAAACCTTCATTCAAAGATTTACCATTTTTAAGATCTAGAGAGAAATCGGAGGAAGGATTTAAGAAAGATGAAGTAGGTGATAAGGAGAGATTACCTACACAATTGCTCACATCTCTAGGAGATGAAATGTACACAAAAGGAGGCTGCAGGTCTTAGAAGTGAGGGATTTTAGGTCAACTCCTGAAATGGGGCTTTAAATAGGGTCAAAACTGGTCGTCAACCGCTGCGGCGGTAAAGGTGTCGCTACAGCTGTAATGACCCTTCCGATCGTTATGGGAATTTCGGACTCCATTGGGAATTTTGAGGCCGCGAGTGGATTCATAGGGCGTCTTTTTGTATGTATGCATGTTTTGTGTTTTGTTTTGAGGCTTTGGATGAAATATGGGGTGATAGGGGGAAAATTGGAAACAAAATTGACCTCACTGCCCAAAATGGACCGCTAGGTGGTGGGATTACTGCTGCGGTGGTACCGCTATAGTGGTGCCTCGACTACTGCAAGCGGCCATCGATTTCTTTGGTGGCCGCCATAGCAGGACAGCTGCAGCGGCGTAGTGACAGCCGCAGCGGTCGACGGGAGGCAGTAGCCGGGTTTTTAATGCCTAAGTTTTATTTTCTCATTCATATTACCCTAACACACTTCCTAATAAGCACTTAGAGAGAATTTTTAAGCTAGGGCAAGAAAACCTTGAGAGGTGAGTTTTATCGCTTTTCATTCAATCATTCCTTTCCCCTTCATTATTACAATCATCTTCATGGGTCTTTAATGGTGAAATTGAAATAGAAACCCTAGCATGTTTATAAAGCTCCTAAACTGATGGGTTAGGATTATTATCGCATATTTATCATCTAAATGCATTGGTTAGTTGCTATTTGTCATAATTTGAACATTTAGAGACATAAACTAAGTGATTGGAGACCTAGGGCTCTATGAAAATGGTGTCTTTGCCATGGAAAACTATTGTAATTCAGGGCGTCCAGTTCAGAGTTCACAGGTTTATTCAGGGCGTCCAGTTTTGTCCGCGATGCAGGTGTCAGTTGGGGGTCCATCAGGAGAAAATTATCAGGCTTCCGGTCAACATGGAGGCTACACTGCTTCATCGGCATCTGTTCAGCGGCCTATGCTGGACCGTGCTTGCTTCGAGTGTGGTGAGATAGGGCATATTAAGAGATATTTCCCCAGACTTAGATAGAGTGGAGACAGAGTGGACAGGGGACTCAGTATCTATCACGACCCGACTAGGGCCATGACGGGTACCCGAAGTTGACTACCGAGCACCACTCGTTAGACTATTCATCATACTCAACCTGAACATATATATATATATATATATATATGTATACCCCAAAGCTATACATAGATATACATAAGCCCATACGGCTACAAAATGATGTACAAAAATGTACACTGACATCATCATGGGACACAACTTACCCACACATTCGTATCTTCGAGCTTGTACTAGAGTACTAGACATAAGGACGGGACAAGACCCCATCGTGCCCAAATATGTACGCAAAATAATATCTCAAAATAGCACCTCCAGAGTAATGGAGTGCTCCTGTAAATCTGCTGATAGCTCCTATGAATTTGGGCCACCTCCCTGTCTATCTGTGGCCATGAACACAGCATCCCAAAAGAAAGGACGTAAGTACGAACATTGTACTAAGTATGTAAGGTATAAATAACAATAATACATCAATGAAATAAGGAGACATCAAGTAAGGAACAACCTGTAGCTAACTGTCACTTAGGACTGATTAATACATGCTAACTTACTTTATGAGCATCATCATATCATGTATGCATATATATATAAGCTGCCCGACCATATAGGTACGGTGTGATCATCATTGGCCTGCGTCCAGGCCTCTCGCGTCTGGGGTAACCATCTCATGCCGCACACTAGTGGTGTTTGCCCATGCCATCTAGACATAGTGTATACGCTGCCCGCCTTAGCGGTGTCTGCCGGACCATATAGGCGCGGTGTACTATCATCATCATATACTTATCATGAATCATGCATAAAACTGAGGACAAACTATAAATCTATCAGGGTGATGTAAGGTCGTGAAATCCCGATCCTATAATGGAGTATTCATAAGCAATCTACCTCACCTTGAAGGAACTAACATGATAAGGTGAGTGTAACAACAATAAGCCGCATCAAGTGGTCATATAAGGATCATTAGCTTCATCGAAATACCATATCATGAACTTTAGAATCTTTAGACTTAAGCTAATCATCATCATTATCATACTCATAACATAGCTCTTATCTTTATCTCATATGGGCTCTTCATGAACATAGACTCATAATTTCCGGAATGTAAGAAGGTCATGGGGAATAAGGAAAGTCACGCCATAAGATTCATGCCTTAGAAAAGAAGGGACTAGCCTTACATACCTTTTTGTTTAGCTACTCTATCACTTGAACGTTCCCTCCAATATTCACGTTTCTACCTTCAAGAGAGTTCGTACCCATATTAGATAATTGATAACATAAGCACGCTTGAACTAAAGCTAGAGAAAATTGGGTAACATTTCCTTTGTTTAAACAACTCTCTCCATACCATGTATCAACTCCCAAACGTCAATAAAAACATTCATCATATCATACTCAACAATCTTCATCAACCATACATTATTCAATCCTTCTACTTCCATTTCAAGGGCATCCATAACTATGGTCATAATACAACATTACCTTCATCCTCATATAATGTTTCTTCCATACTCTTAATATCATTTATAACATAACTATAATCACAACATGTCAAGAATCATGACTCATATTAAGCTACTACTCAATAATGTTACTATTCTCATGTTTGTAACCCATTTTCTATTTCCTTCCATAATCCCCCAAGTCTTTCAACCTCTCCATAGTCCAAATAACATGAAATGATCATAAAACTTACCTTTTATTAAGTAGGAATGGGTTTTGGATAGCAATACTCCACTTAAAGAAAAACCCTAGCTTTAACTTCCAAGAAATTTCTTGACTCTAGCAATCCCAAGAGCTTCGTTGCACTTGATTCCCTTGAATTTATGATATGAACCTTTGATTTCCTTTGGATTCTTGAAGATGAAATGTGTGGAATGTTCTAGAGCCTTGGAGAGAAGTGGAGAAATGTGGAAAATGAAAATAATGAAGTGGGAACACATTTAAATACTTGGAATTACTCAGCCCGTCGGGACTTCTACGGACACTTATACGGTCCGTATAAGTGACTGTACTTCACCATCAGAGAAACCACATTTCTGTTGGGTGTTATACAGACCCCTTATACGGACCGTATAAGCAGTTGTATAACCCCACCTTTCTGAAATTGTTTTTGTCGTTCGTTTGATCTCCAATACTTATGGAACCGTCTTGACACTTGTTTAACACTTCATTAACAATCTAAGGGGCGTTATACTCTTCCTTAAGACATCATTGAGTCAACATTAACTCGATACTTTACACATCCTTCTTCAAAATACAACTTGTGCTCAACATTCTTTAACGAACTTTCTTCCCTTGCTTCAAATGTCTTTAGAAATCTTAATTGGAATCGTTAAGTAACCTCTCTTACTTATAGAAACATCGTATACTTCTCACCCGACATTAGTCTAACTATTGTACGACGACATGAAATTTTCTGAGGTGTAACATCCTTCCCCCCTTTTAAAAACATTCGTCCTCGAATGTTAGGTTCTCAGAAATTCTACGAAAATTTCGCCAGAGTTTCCCTATAATATGGCACTACCACCCTGTCAGAACAACCCACAATAACAATGCCTCACAGGGCTATAACATAATAGCAATAGATTATGGCCACACACGACCAAAAGCATGAAAAGAAATCCTACATACCTCATAATGTTAATGTCTCATCTTGGATCTCTTCCGAGGGTTGAAATAAGTGCGGGTACTTAGACTTCATATTTTCTTCCGCTTCCCACGTCATTTCTTCTGGGTTATTGCTTCTCCATAAAACCTTGACTGAAGCTACCTCTTTGTTTCTGAGTCTCCGTACTTGCCTATCTAGTATGGCGATAGGTACTTCTTCATAGGTCAACTTTTCTGTCACTTGAACATCATCTACCGGAATGATCCTAGTAGGATCTCCGACACATTTTCGGAGCATTGAGACATGGAAAATCGGATGGACTGATTCAAGTTCTGAGGGTAAGTCTAGTTCATATGCCACTTGACCCACCTTGCAGACAATCCTATAAGGTCCAATGTATCGAGGACTCAACTTCCCTCCTTTACCAAATCTCATCACGCCCTTCATCGGTAAAACCTTTAAGAATACCCAATCATCAACTTGGAATTCTAAGTCTCGCCGACGGTTGTCCGCATAAGATTTCTGACGACTTTAGGCTGTTAACAGTCGATCTCGGATAACCTTGACCTTTTCCACTGCTTGTTGAATCAACTCCGGGCCTATTAGTTGTACCTCTTCTACTTCGAACCACCCAATTGGGGATCTACACTTTCTTCCATATAGAGCTTTATACGGGACCATTTGAATACTAGAATGATAGCTATTGTTGTATGCGAACTCAATGAGAGGTAAGTGGTCATCCCATCCACCACCAAAATCTAACACACATGCCCGTAACATATCCTCCAAGGTCTGAATAGTGCGTTCGGCTTGCATATCAGTTTACGGGTGAAACGCTGTGCTAAGCTTTACCTGAGTACCCAAACCTTCTTGAAAGGACTTCCAGAATTTAGTAGTAAACTGCGCTCCTCTGTCTGTGATTATAGTTATCGGAACACCATGAAGTCGCACTATCTCCTTAAGATATAACCTTGCATAATCCTCTGCCGAGTATATGGTTTTGACTGGAAGAAAATGGGCTGATTTTGTCAATTTATCCACAATCACCCATATGGAATCATACTTGATTCGGGAACGAGGTAACCCTCTAATGAAATCCATGTTTATCGCTTCCCATTTCCAAGTTAGAATTTCCATTGCTTGCAATAATTCTCCTGGCTTTTGATGCTCAATTTTCACTTGTTGACAATTTGGACATTGAGCTACAAATTCTGCAATGTCTTACTTCATTCCATCCCACCAATACATTAACTTAAGATTGTGATACATTTTTATCGCGCCTGAGTGAATAGAATACCAAGAATGATGAGCTTCTTCTAGAATTCGATGACGTAATTCTGTAACATCCGGAACACATAGCCTGTCTCGGTATCTAAGAATTCCATCTATAGAAACTTCAAATGGCGACTTCTCTTTCTCATGAAGTTTATCTCTATAGTGACTCAACGGAGGATCTTCATATTGGCGCTCTTTTACCTCCCTATCTATGGATGAAACAGTTGGGTTGTGAACACCAATTCCTGCATTATCCGAATCAATTAGGCGAACTCCAAGATTATCTAGTTGGTGGAGCTCATGGATTAGTTCTTTCTTCTCTGGAGGAACCTCACATAGACTACCCATTGATTTGCGGCTAAGTGCATCAGCCACTACATTCGTTTTCCCAGGATGGTATAAATACTCACATCATAGTCTTTCAATAATTCTAACCACCGCCTCTGTCGAAGATTTAACTTCTTCTGTTTGAAAATATACTGGAGAAGCTTGTGATCCGTATAAATGTCAACATGAATACCATACAAGTAGTGTCTCCACATCTTTAGTGCATAGATAACCGCAGCCAACTCAAGGTCATAGGTCAGATAATTCTTCTCATGTTTCCGCAACTGCCTTAAGCATAGGCAATGACTTTACCGTGCTGCATCAACACACATCCTAACCCAACACCAGAGGCATCACAATATACAACATAACCATCTGGCCCTTCTGGAAGTGTCAGGACTGGGGCTGAAGTTAATCTATCCTTTAATTCTTGGAAACTGCGTTCACAAGCATCGGTCAATTGAAATTTCGCTGATTTCTGAGTGAGTTTCGTCAATGGTGCCGAAATAGAGGAAAACCCTTCCACAAATCTTCTATAATAGCCTACCAATCCCAGAATACTACGGACTTCTGTAGGCGTTGTAGGCCTCGACCAAGTCTTCACGGCTTCTATTTTCTGAGTATCAACTCGAATTCCATCAGCTGAAATAATATGGCTTAGAAAAGTTACAGAATTCAGCCAAAATTCACATTTCAAAAACTTAGCATATAATTCACGACTACAAAAAATCCCAAGGACGATACGCAAATGGTCTGCATGCTCGGATTCTGTCCGAGAGTATACAAGAATGACATCAATGAACACGATCACGAACAGATCTAAGAGAGGCCTGAACACATTATTCATCAAATTCATAAACACTGCCGGAGCATTAGTCAACCCAAATGACATCACCCGAAATTCATAATGGCCATATCTCATTCTGAAAGCTGTTTAAGAATATCTTCTTCTCTAACTCTCACTTGATGATAACCTGACCTCAGATCTATTTTGAAAAACCACTTGGCACCCAGTAATTGGTCAAACAAATCATCGATTCTCGAGAGAGGATATTTGTTCTTTATCATCACCTTATTCAGCTGTCTATAATCAATGCACATCCGTAGGGAACTATCTTTCTTTCTCACAAATAGGACTGGTGCTCCCCACGGTGATGAACTGGGCCTAATAAACCCCTTCTCAAGAAAATCTTTCAATTGAGCCTTCAGCTCTTTCAATTCTGCAGAAGCCATTCGGTAAGGAGGAATAGAAATAGGTTTGGTGTCCGGTAACACATCAATAGCGAAATCAATTGTCACGACCCAAACTACAGGCCATGACGGGTATCCGGGGCTAACCACCGAACACCGCTCATTCTGTTACTTATCTGCTCTCATTCATACTATATGCTCATAATCATAAGAATTTATTAACATTTGAAACATATTTACTTTTATAAACATAAGCCCTTCGGCTATCAGAATAATATATACATGCATATACATACAAACTATGGGACCATGCTACCCACGCTGCGTATCTACGAGCCTCTACTGGAGTACTAGACATATGGACGGGATAGGACCCCGTCGTGCCCAATCATGAATATATACATATATGTACCAAAAGAATAATCAATGGCACCTCCGGACAATGGAGTGCTCACAAATCAGCCGTTAGCTCCTATGAGTCTGGATCACCTCCCTGTCTACCTGTGGGCATGAATACAGCGTCTAAAGAAAAGGACGTCAGTACGAACATTGTACTGAGTATTTAAGGCTTAAACAAGAATAATATATCAATGAAATAAGGAGGCATCAATGAGGAGCAATCTATAACTGACTGAATCATAAATGAAG
Organism: Lycium ferocissimum; assembly: GCF_029784015.1. Classification (NCBI taxonomy): domain Eukaryota; kingdom Viridiplantae; phylum Streptophyta; class Magnoliopsida; order Solanales; family Solanaceae; genus Lycium; species Lycium ferocissimum. Next base: position 62,777,489 of record NC_081348.1, on the reverse strand, counting down.
TAATACATGCTGGCTTACTTTCATACTCATCATCATATCATATATGCATAAATGTATAAGCTGCCCGACCATATAGGTGCGGTGTGATAATCAATAACATTAGCAATAGCATTAGCCTGCGTCCAGGCCTCCCGCGTCCGGGGTATCATCTCATGCCGCCCACTAGTGGTGTCTGCCCATGCCATCTGGCCATGGTGTATAGCTGCCCGCCTTGGCGGTGACTGCCCGGCCAATTAGGCGCGGTGTAATATCATCATGTGCTCACAGTAATATGCTTATCATAACTCATCATAATACATGCATAGAGACTCATAGACAATCATACTCTATTGGGGTGACGTAAGGTCGTGGACCCCCGACTTCATTATGGAACATTCGTAAGTGTTCTGCCTCACCTTGAAAGGACAAACATAAGGTGAGTGTATACAATGATCAACATCAATGGGCTATGGATAGCTTCATTAGCTTAACTGAAACTTCATATCATAGGCTACAACATCTTTAGACTTAAACTTATCATTATCATTATCATAATCGAGGCATATCTCTTATCTCGTATGGCTATTCATGAACAAGGTCTCATAGTCTTCTTAAGGATGAGACATTCATATAAAAAAAAGAAAAGAAATTCATGCCATAGGACTCATGCCTTAGAAATAAAGGACTAGCCTCACATACCTTTGTCATTTACTATTCTGTCGCTTGCTCGTCCTCCTTTAATGCACTTGTTTATACCTTCAATGGAATTCGCGTCGTCATTAGCTAAATAATCATGAAAATGTACTTACTAAAGCTAGAGAAATTTGGGCAGCATTTCCTTTGTTTATACTACTTTCCGCCATATTCCATATCAACTCCCAACATTCATAACAACCATCACAATATCACTAACAACAATCGTCATTCATTTACATGATTCGCATTTCACAATTCCACTTCAATCCTCCATATTCATGACTAAAATCTATTATCGCGTACTTTCACATATGATACTTATTCCATGTTCTAAATGTCATTTATAACGCATTTATAATCTCAACATAACCATTTTCAAGGTTCACTCCAACTACTATTTCACATTGACATTATTCACTCATTTAATACCCATTTTCTATACTCTTCTACAATCCAAGCGTTTCAACTTATAAATACTTCAAACAACATGTAAAGATCATGAAACTTACCTTAGAGGGTGGTGGAACAAGCCTTGGATGATAATACACCTCTTTCCACCAAAACCCTATTTCCTCTCTCTTGGGTTCTCTTGATTTGTATGACTTTTAGTGGGTTTCCTTCACTTGGTTCACTTGATTTCTTGTTGATGATCTTCGATTTATCTTGTTTTCTTATGGTTGAAGTGTATGGAAAGGTTCTAGAGTTTTCTTGAAGTGTAGAGGTGGAAGATGAAATGAAAATGAAATAAGAAGGGTCCCTTATATAAAATTAAGTTCAGCCCCGACCAAGATATACGGACCAACATACGGTCCATATGTTTTCTACGGGCCGTATGTCTGGCCGTAGATTTGGTCCAGTGAAGTATAGTATTCTGGGCTGAATCTACGGTTGGACATACGGTCCATACTTTTTATACGGCCAGTATGTCTGGCCGTAGGTTTGTCCAGTTTTCCGAGAGTTGTTTCGTCGACTCGTTTGATCTCCGATCCTTATGGAACCTTCTTAACACTTTTTCATCACGTCAATGCCATTCTAAGGGATGTTATAACTCTTTCTCAAGGTGTCATTAGGACATCACTAACTCAATGCTCAAAATTCTTATCCGATACCCAACATGTGGCTTGCTTTCCTTAACAACTTTCCTTCACTAACTCGAATGCCTTTGGAAATCTTAATTAGGATCATCAAATACTATTTCTTACTTGTCCAACCCTCGTATACATCATACCCCTCGCTCGTCTATTCACTGTACACTAACGGGGAATTTTTCCAAGGTGTAACATTCTTCCCCCCTTTTGGAACATTCGTCCTCGAATGTTAAATCGTTAGGAATTCTAGAAAAATTTCGCCAGAGTTTCCCCTATAATATGGCGCTACCATCCTGTCACAACAACCCATAATATCATTGCCTCACAGGGCCACAACACAATAGCAATATAAATTGGCCACACACGGCCCATATGCATAAAAGAAAAGTATACATACCTCATACTCTTGATGTTTCATCATAGATCTCTTCTGGGGACTGGAATAAATACGGATATGTGGATTTCATCTCTTCTTCCACTTCCCAAGTCATCTCTTCCTGATTGTTATTTCGCCATAGGACTTTAACTGAAGCTATTTTCTTATTTCGAAGCCTTCGTACTTGCCTGTCTAATATGGCAATAGGCACTTCTTCATAGGCTAGTTTTTCTGTAATCTGAAAGTCATCTATTGGAATAATCTTTGTAGGATCTCCAACACATTTTCGGAGCATTGAAACATGGAATACTGGATGAACTAATTCAAGCTCTGAAGGCAAGTCTAATTCATAAGCTACTTGACCCACTTTGCGGACGATCCTATAGGGTCCAATATATCGAGGACTCAACTTCCCTTTCTTACCAAATCTCATTACCCCTTTCATTGGTGATACTTTTAAGAACACCCAATCATCGACTTGAAATTCTAAATCTCGTCGGCGATTGTCTGCATAAGATTTTTGGCGACTTTGGGCTGTCACTAATCGGTCTCGGATCATCTTGACCTTTTCTACAGCTTGTTGAATCAACTCGGGGCCTATTAGTTGTACTTCTCTGACATCAAACCATCCAATTGGAGATCTGCATTTCCTTCCATACAAAGCTTCATACGAAGCCATTTGAATACTGGAATGATAGCTATTGTTGTAGGCAAATTCGATTAGGGGTAAGTGGTCATCCCAACTACCACCAAAATCCAGAACACATGCTCTTAGCATATCCTCCAAGGTCTGTATAGTACGCTCGGCTTATCCATCGGTTTGCGGATGAAACGCTGTACTAAGCCTTACTCGAGTACCTAGACCCTCTTGAAAGGATTTCCAGAACTTAGCTGTAAACTGGGCTCCTCTGTCTGTGATAATAGACATCGGAATCCCATGAAGTCTCAAAATCTCCTTGATATACAACCTCGCATAGTCTTCTGCTGAGTAAGTGGTTCTGACTAGGAGAAAATGGGCTGCTTTTGTCAATCTATCCACAATCACCCATATGGAATCATGCTTGCCTCGGGAATGGGGCAATCCTACAATAAAATCCATATTGATCACTTCCCATTTCCACGTAGGAATTTCTATTGCTTGCAATAATCCCCCTGGCTTTTGATGTTCTACCTTTACTTGCTGGCAATTTGGACATTGGGCTCCAAATTCTGCTATGTCCCTTTTCATGCCATCCCACCAATACATCAATTTAAGATCATAATACATCTTTGTCGTTCGGATGAATAGAATACGGGAGTAATGAGCTTCTTCTAGAATTCGGCGGCGTAATTACGCCACATCCGGAACACATAACCTATTCCCGTACCGAGAACCCCATCTACTGAGACTTCAAATAGTGACTTTTCTTTTGGGAATTTCACACCTTTATAATACTTCAATTTGGGATCTTCGTATTAGCGCTCTTTTATTTCTGCATCCAAGGATGAAACTGTGGAATTGTTAATACTAACTCCTGCATCGCCTGAATCAATTATACGCACTCCAAGGTTTGCTAGTTGATGGAGCCCACGAATCATTTCTTTCTTCTCCGAGGGTACTTCACATAAGCTACCCATTGATCGGCGGCTAAGCGCATCCGCTACTACATTTGCCTTTCCGGGGTGGTATAAGATATTCACATCATAATCTTTCAATAGTTCTAACCACCGCCTTTGCCGCAGATTTAACTCCTTCTGTTTGAAAATATATTGGAGACTCTTGTGATCCGTATAGATATCAACATGCACACCATACAAATAATGTCTCCACATTTTCAAGGCATGAATAACTACAGCCAATTCGAGATCATGAGTTGGGTAGTTCTTTTCATGTTTTCGCAGCTGCCTCGAAGCATAAGCAATGACTTTTTCATGCTGCATTAATACGCATCCTAACCCAACACCGGAAGCATCACAATACACAACATAGCCATCCGGCCCTTCTGGAAGCGTTAAAACTGGAGCTGAGGTTAACCTGTCCTTCAACTTTTGGAAGCTATGCTCACAAGCGTCACTCCACTGAAATTTTGCTGATTTCTGGGTCAACTTTGTCAATGGGGCTGAAATAGATGAAAAGCCTTCTACAAATCTTCTATAATAACCTGCTAACCCTAGAAAACTACGAACTTCTGTAGGCGTCGTAGGCCTTGGCCAAGTCTTCACAGCTTCAATTTTATGAGTATCAACTCTAATGCCATCATCTGAAATCACATGGCCTAAGAATGTCACAGAATTTAGCCAAAACTCGCACTTTGAAAATTTTGCGTACAACTCCCGAGTACGGAGAATTCCAAGAACAATATATGGATGATCTGCATGTTCTGATTCTGTGCGAGAGTACACTAAAATATCATCAATGAATACTATCACGAACAGATCTAAGAGAGGCCTGAATACATTATTCATTAAATTCATAAATATCGCCGGAGCATTAGTTAGCCCAAACGACATTACTCGGAATTCATAATGGCCATATCTTGTCCTGAAAGCTGTCTTGGGAATATCTTCTTCTCTGACTCTCACTTGATGATAACCCGACCTCAAATCTATTTTGGAAAATCACTTGGCACCTTGTAGCTGATCAAATAAATCATCAATCCTTGGAAGAGGATACTTGTTCTTTATCGTAACCTTATTCAGCTGTCTGTAGTCAATACACATTCGTAGGGAGCCATCTTTCTTTTTCACAAATAAGACTGGTGCTCCCCACGGTGATGAACTGGGTTTGATGAACCCCTTTTCAAGCAAATCTTTCAACTGGGCCTTTAACTCTTTCAATTTTGCCGGAGCCATTCGATAAGGAGGGATAGAAATAGGCTCGGTATCCGGCAACACATCAATGGTGAACTCAATTTCTCTTTCTGGAGGAAGGCCTGGAAGTTCATCTGGAAATACATCCGGAAATTCATTCACTACCGGAACAGATTGGAAAGTTGGCGTTGTTACCTCGATGTCACGAACTCGAACTAAATGGTAAATATAGCCCTTGGCTATCATCTTTCTTTCCTTAAGGAAGGAAATAAACCTACCTCTCGGAGTTGCCGTATTACCTTTCCATTCAAGTACGGGCTCTCCCGGAAATTGAAAGCGAACTAATTTCATCCGGCAATCAACATTAGCATAGCATGAGGCCAACCAATCCATACCCATTATAACATCAAAGTCTAACATTTGTAGCTCAACTAAATCAGCTTTGGTTTGGCGATCACATATCACAATAATACAATCTTTATACACTTGTTTAGCTATTACGGGATCACCAACCGGAGTGGATACCTCGAAAGGTTTGATCAGCTCGGGTTTCACCCCAATACGATTAGCAACATATGGAGTAATATACGATAATATGGAACCCAGATCTATCAATGCATACACGTCATGAGAAAACACAGTCAATGTACCTGTAACCACATCTGGGGACGACTCGAGATCCTGTCGCCCGGCTAAAGCATGCCTGGCGGGCCGTGTAGCACCCGAAGTAGATACTCCCCCTCGCCTCTACCTCGCCTGCGGAACTCGGGGAACCTTCCGCCGGCGGACGCACCTGGACGAAGAACCAGCCGCTGATCCTGTGGGCTGGACCCCAACTCTGCCGCTCATCGATGGGCAATCTCTCATCATATGCCCTACCTGACCACAAGTGTAACAAGCGTCTGAACCCTGGCGGCACTGTCCAGAATGTAATCTACCGCACTGATTGCATTGCGACACTGGAGGTCTCCTCTGACTATAATCTCCCCCAAACTGTGAACCTGGGGCCCTCGAACTCTGGCCCTGTCCTGAACGAAAAGAGCGATCAGATCTCCTGCCTGTAAATCAGGGAGGTGCACTCGTCACTGACTGGCCTGAATGCCTAGAATATAACTGCCTTGATCCCCCTCTGTAATCACCGCCTGTGCCCATAGATCTAGCCCTTTTTGCTTTGCCTTCATCGCATCACGATCACCCTCTGACGGGAGGTTGTTGTCCCTCAAGATTTTGGGCATGGGCTTGAATGCGGGAAATATCCATTCCGTCTTGCAATGAAGCCGTTAAACAATCCTTGAATAAATGTGGCCCTAAGCCACTCACAAATCTATGCACCCTATCGCCCATGTCGGCCACCATGATAGGAGCATATCTAGCCAAAGAATTAAATTGAAGGCTATACTCCCGGGCGCTCATGTTACCTTGCTTCAAATTTAAGAATCTATCCGCTCTAGCTCGGCGGACCTCGGGCGGCAAATAATGACGAATGAAAGCATCCACAAATTCTTGCCACACGGGAGGAGATGCATTCTCTTGCCTTGACGCTATCCAATTATTGTACCATAGGACCGCCACATCCCAGAGTCTATATGATGCCAACTCTACTGATTCAGTCTCAGAAGCATGAATAATCCGCAATGTTCTCAACATTTCATCAATAAAGCCTTGCGGGTCTTCATCCGGCTTTGACCCAAAGAATTTCGGAGGATTTAAACTCATGAAGTCTCGGGCTCTAGTATTATCGAGCGATCACTCGGGCCGCATTTTGCCGTTGTGCCGAGCGGCAACTAATCGTGTCAATAAATTAATAGCCTCGGTCACTTGTTGACCCGATGTAACCGGTGGAGGAACTGGAGGCATAGGAGTTGGAGCTGAAGCCCCTTCTTGTGCTTCCGTAATAGGCGGAGTAGTGGAGGCATTAGATGGAGCCTTATGATGTGATTCTCCCTCATCTATGTTCATAGGCAGCTCTCTTTCTGCCCGTCTTTTCATCGTGGTCTTTCCCTTTTGGGCGGCTTTAGCTTTTCCCTTTGGCGGCATTTCTGAAATCACAACATACTATTAGGGAGGATAAAAGCTTATACACGGCTCTATCGCACGGTTTCATAAGAAGAAAGACGGTCATTTTTTCTAAATATACCGTAGCCTCCCGTTTATTAGCGTGGCGCGCGCAACACACCATAAACAAGACTCTACTAGACACGACTCGTAGACACTTTCTAGGACTGAACTGCTCCGATACCACTTCTGTCACGACCCGGACTACGGGCCAAGACGGGTATCCGGGACTAACCACCGAACACCGCTTATGCTGTTACTTATCCGTTCTCATTCATACTATATGCTCATAATTATAGAAATTTATTAACATTTGAAACATAATTACTTTTATAAACATAAGCCCTCGGCTATCGAATAATATATACATTTATATATACATACAAACTATGGGACCATGCTACCCACGTTGCGTATCTACGAGCCTCTACTGGAGTACTAGACATATGGACGGGACAGGATCCCGTCGTGCCCAATCATGAATATATACATATATGTACCAAAAGAATAATCAATGGCACCTCCGGACAATGGAGTGCTCACAAATCAGCCGCTAGCTCCTATGAGTCTGGATCACCTCCCTGTCTACCTGTGTGTCACACCCTTAATCCGATAGGGTGTGATGGGCACCCGACCCTTACCTAGGGCCGAGCGAACCCGCAGAATTTCGCAATACTCGTAGCCATACTGGGCCCGTAACCATAACATAATACATAATGAAACTTTTTCGTAAAAACAAACATGCTTTTCATCTTTTTCAAATCGAATGAAATTCGTAGTCATAACAAATCTGTAACATAACGCAAACTGATATATCGGCTTACATAGCCGCTTACAAAACAAATCTGTAACATATCGGCTCGCCTAGCCGCTTACACAACTGACATGACATACACTCGACTCTGTCTGCAAAGTCTCTAACATAACCCAAGATATCACAACTTTAACACTCCGACTCGGCACTCCGAGAGAAAATGGAGCTCGCCAATCCCGCTGGAACATCGTCTACTCATCTGTATATACCTGCGCGGCATGAAACGCGCCCCCGAAGGGGGGGTCGACGAAATATGTACTCGAGCATGTAAAGCATAGCATACGTAAAATGAGGTCATACTTAGAAGTAAGGAGTGCAGAAAATGAGCATAGAAATCCGAATACCAAAGGGCTTGCACGAAGTACAAATCATACATAGGCGGTACGGAAGACAAATGTGATAATCCGAATGCCAA
>NC_081348.1:62758908-62769176 GCF_029784015.1 Lycium ferocissimum | reverse complement strand
TTTGGCCCAATTTTTCCTTTGACGCAAAAATCAAATTTTTCCCAAAAGGACCCGCCGCTTCCCGGGGAAAGGGGCCCCCAAATTTTGTTTCCCAAATGCCGCTGTTAAAAATTCGGGATGTAACCGGGAATTTTCCTCGACATTTCATCAATAAAGCCTTGCGGGTCTTCATCAGAACCCGACCCAAAAATTTCGGAGGATTTAAACTCTAAGCCCGGGGTTTTTTCAAACGATCACTCGGGCCGCATTTTGCCGTTGTGCACGAGCGGCAACAGCTTGTGTCAATAAATTAATAGCCTCGGTCACTTGTTGACCCGATATATCCCGGTACGAGCTTGGAGGCATGAGTTGATGACCCCACTTCTTGTGCTTCGTAATAGGCGGAGTAGTGGAGGCGTTAGATGGAGCCTTATGATGTGATTCTCCTAAATACATGTTCATAGGCGGCTTCTTTTACGCCGTCTTTTCATCGTGGTCTTTCCCTTTTGGGCGGCTTTAGCTTTTCCCTTTGGCGGCATTTCTGAAATCACAACATACTATTAGGGAGGATAAAAGCTTATACACGGCTCTATCGCACGGTTTCATAAGAAGAAAGACGGTCATTTTTTCTAAATGCCCTGTAGCCTCCTGTTTATTAGCGTGGCGCGCAACACACCATAAACAAGACTCTACTAGACACGGCTCGTAGACACTTCCTAGGACTGAACTGCTCTGATACCACTTCTGTCACGACCCGAACTACGGGCCATGATGGGTATCCGGGGCTAACCACCGAACACCGCTCATTCTGTTACTTATCTGCTCTCATTCATACTATATGCTCATAATCATAGAAATTTATTAACATTTGAAACATACTTACTTTTATAAACATAAGCCCTTCGGCTATCAGAATAATATATACATGCATATACATACAAACTATGGGACCATGCTACCCACGTTGCGTATCTACGGACACCTCTCTTGAGTACTAGACATATGGACGGGACAGATCCCGTCGTGCCCAATCATGAATATATACATATATGTGCTCAAAAGAATAATCAATGGCACCTCGGACAATGGAGTGCTCACAAATCGGCCGCTAGCTCATACGAGTCTGGATCACCTCCCTGTCTACCTGTGTGTCACACCCTTAATCCGATAGGGTGTGATGGGCACCCGACCCTTACCTAGGGCCGAGCGAACCCGCAGAATTTCGCAATACTCGTAGCCATACTGGGCCCGTAACCATAACATAATACATAATGAAACTTTTTCAGAAAACAAACATGCTTTTCATCTTTTTCAAATCGAATGAAATTCGTAGTCATAACAAATCTGTAACATAACGCAAACTGATATATCGACACATAGCCACTACAAACAAATCTGTAACATATCGGCTAGCCGCTTACACAGTCGACATGGCAATACACTCGACTTCGTCCGCAAAGTTCCCAACATAACCCAAGATATCACAACTTTAACGCTCAGGCTCGGCGGCACTCGAAGAGAAAAATGGGCTCGCCAATCCCACGGAACATCGTCTACTCATACGTATATACACACGCGGCATGAGACGAAACCCGAAGAGAAGGGGGTCAAGACGAAATATGTACCGAGCATGTAAAGCATAGCATACAAAAGGAGGTCATGTACAAGTAAGGAGGTGCGAGAAAATGAGCATAGAAATCCCGAGAATACCAAAGGGCTTGCACACGAAGTACAAATCATACATAGGCGATACGTAAGACAAATGTGATAATCCGAATGCCAAAATACTTAGCTTTCTTTTGTAAAACGTTTTTGTCTCATACATATGGGAAATAGAACCAATCATATGTGACATTACCGACCGATCATAATACGGTACCGTCAAAATCACATATACACATATCGTGTCCCTACTTCTCTAGTGAGGGATTCGGCAAATAAGATCATATCATCACATTATCACATATCACATACCACATATACTCACATACACGGTCAAATATCCGGCGGTCGATATCACACATACGCGGTCGAGTATCCGGGGTCAATATCACACATACCGCGGTCAAGTATCCAGCGGTCAATATCACACATACACCGCGGTCAAGTATCCCGGCGGTAATATCACGTATGCACTTACGCTGCCAGAACCCGGCGGCAAATGTAACAACGTAACGCACGAAACAATCGTGAAAGTAACCAAATACGAGCTTTTAAAACATTTTCAAAGACTTAATAGGTTAATCAAAATGAACCCCGTCGTTTATAAGCCACAACGAGAGGTCAAATCGATTTTCTTCCAAATACCACTCGGGAACATATCAAACCGAACCGTAAATCATAGTCACGTATCGGAATCATAAGTATACGAATCAACATTTCGGACTACAACAAACAAATATATAATCATACTCGGGGGTCGAAAGGTGGTCATATTAAGTTCTTTCAAAAAGTCATTAGTACTACACAAAGAAAAGTCGCGGGACCCACGGACGGGCGTCAACCCAATCCGGGCTCGCCTACGAAAATCATAGTCATCCTATGTTATCGAATCATTATTACAAATTCAAAATATAAGTAAACTGATCGTACTTGAAATCGGAATAATAGTCATATATCATATCCTTTCAAAAATCGTCAGAAGTACATAAGGAGAGTCGCGGGACCCACGAACGGGTGTCGACCCGAGCCGGGCCCGCCTATGGAAAACATAGTCATCATACATCATGGAATCATTTTTGAGCATATCAAGGCCATCCGGTTCTGTTTAGAAAAGTTACGACGTTATAGTTTTCGGAATCGTTTAGGAACATAACTCTTTTTTAAAAAAAACCAACTTTTATGCAACTTTTGAAATTTAGTCATACAAAAGACATAAGATCCTTTCGGAACAAACCGTGTACATAGCATTTCAAATCCAATCATATCAAGGACATGCGGATCATAGCTTGACCATATTAAGGATGCCAACATCACAAAGCGAATATGAATCATAAACATGTTCGGATTTTTCGAATAGAATTACCCCCAAGGCTCATAACATATCATACCTTACTCATATCTAAGACATGCCAAAGAAGGGAAAGGTAAGCCTTACATACCTTGATTGCTTCCTAAGCTAATCCAAACTCAAGTCTCGCTTCTCAAAATCTACAACACGCCATTAGACACCAAACATTAGTCATATGCATCGAAGAATTCAATCCCAAACCATCATTTCTATCTCGTAAATTTGGGCGGCATCTCCCCTATAAATTCAACAACCAGTAGAATTTAACTCGCCAAATTCATCAACAACAATACCAACAAACATTCTAACAACATCAACCATTAATTCAAAACGCACTTTAACATCAACAACCTTTTTTTCGCACAATGCGACGACATTCCAATTACGTTCAAATCAACATATATAATCAATCCAACATCATTGCTCACGCGTTCAAATACCAATCCAAAACCATTCAAACATGATTCAATAACATTTCCAACAATCCACAAAATTATTCAAATCGACCCCATCAAATACACAAGGCAACCCGAAACCTTCCAAGTCCATGGAAACAATCAACAATACATTTCTTCCTTCCAAATTTATCAACTACACCAACAAGCCATACTTTAACAACATTATTATTCTAAATACAAGAAACCATACTAGAATCACATTAGTTCTAAAACAGCCCAACAACAACCACACTTCAATTTGGACCATTAAACTTTCATTTTCTTCACATAATCCACAACACAACAACCAAATTGCACTACATAAAATTAAGTCTTCACTTCTACACTACGCTACACATACACGGCCACCACACAACAATTACATATTCAACTTGAATCATTCAATACCTTCATTCTCATCACATAATCCGTGACAACAACGACCAAAATACTAAGTAAAATCAACTCGCTATAAGCTACCAAAAACAAATTTCCTATTCGGCCAACACCAACATGCACCAATTTCATGATTTTCATTCATTTCTACATGCCAAAACATACACAAGCCATCCATAATAACATCAACCAAACACTAAATGAAATTTATTCATCATACCTACATCAACCAACATATACACGACCACACTTCACACACCATACTTTCATGATTTTCATTCATTTTCACACTCCACATCATGCACAAATCATCCATAACATAGGTAAAAGAGGTGGAACCTTACCTTCTCTAACTTTTTCCTTCAATTAGCCATAAAATCCCTCAATTTAATTATGTAGAAAGGAAGGGAGAGGGGCTGAATTTTCTGGAAATTTTGGAACTTTTTTGTGCTGAAAAAAAAGAGGTTTCTGTCCCTTTTATAAAAAAGCCAAAGTCGGTTTCAGCACGTAGCGGTACTTGTAGCGGTCTTTGTAGCGGTATTGTAGCTATCAGCAGAATGCGTTTTCTGCGTCGACAAGCCCAGTTTGTAACGTCTGTAATTTCTCTACTCCGATGTCCTATCAATGAACGGTTTGTTGCATTACAAACTAGACTCGACGAACTTCATCTTAGGCTTTTAAACACCTTAAAACTCCACATATACTATGAGATATGCGCCTCCAAAGTTGACTAAAAATTCGCCCAAAGATTTCCCAAATTTTCGTCGAGCTTATTTCCTTCACTCTACTCGATCTCGAAATATTCCGAAACTCTCCATACATGATATTCGCCATTCATTATACTGATAATGTCCATATCCTCGTGTTTCAAAATATTCTTTTCCGATTACGACTTACGAGGTCGTAATTCACTCTTTTTCTTCGTTGTTACGTACTTTCCGTGATTTGTGCCCTTCAAAACACCATGGGACGTCTCCGACACTTCATTACTATGATGAGGAACATGTCATACTTATGCTCTGAAAACGCGGGGTATAACACTATCGGCATGAACACAGCGTCCGAAGAAAAGGACGTCAGTACGAAGATTGTACTGAGTATGTAAGGCTTAAACAATAATAAGATATCAATGAAATAAAGAGGCATCAATGAGGAGCAATCTATAATCGATCGAATCATAAATGAAGTAATACATACGGCTTACTTATACTTATCATCATATCATATATGCATAAATGTATAAGCCGTCCGACCATATAGGTGCGTGTGATAATCAATAACATTAGCAATAGCATTAGCCCAACGTCCAAGCCTCCCGCGTCCGGGGTATCATCTCATGCCGCCCACTAGTGGTGTCTGGCCATGGTGTATAGCTGCCCGCCTTGGCGGTGACTGCCCGGCCAATTAGGCGCGGTGTAATATCATCATGTGCTCATCATAATATGCTCACAGTAATATGCTTATCATAACTCATCATAATACATGCATAGAGACTCATAAACAATCATACTCTATTGGGGTGACGTAAGGTCGTGGACCCCCGACTTCATTATGGGACATTCGTAAGTGTTCTGCCTCACCTTGAAAGGACAAATATAAGGTGAGTGTATACAATGATCAACATCAATGGGCTATGGATAGCTTCATTAGCTTAACTGAAACTTCATATCATAGGGTATAGTATCTTTAGACTTAAACTTATCATTATCATTATCATAATCGTAGCATATCTCTTATCTCGTATGGCTATTCATGAACAAGGTCTCATAGTCTTCTTGAGGATGAGACATTCATATAAAAAAAAAAAGAAATTCATGCCATAGGACTCATGCCTTAGAAAGAAAGGACTAGCCTCACATACCTTTGTCGCTTAACTATTCTATTGCTTGCTCGTCCTCCTTTAATGCACTTGTTTATACCTTCAATGGAATTCGCGTCGTCATTAGCTAAACAATCATGAAAACGTACTTACTAAAGCTAGAGAAATTTAGGCAAAGATTTCCTTTGTTTATACTACTTTCCGCCATATTCCATATCAACTCCCAACATTCATAACAACCATCACAATATCACTAACAACAATCGTCATTCATTTACATGATTCGCATTTCACAATTCCACTTCAATCCTCCATATTCATGACTAAAATCTATTATCGCGTACTTTCACATATGATACTCATTCCATGTTCTAAATGTCATTTATAACGTATTTATAATCTCAACATAACCATTTTCAAGGTTCACTCCAACTACTATTTAACAATGACATTATTCACTTATTTAATACCCATTTTCTATACTCTTCTACAATCCAAGTGTTTCAACTTATAAATACTTCAAACAATATGTAAAGATCATAAAACTTACCTTAGAGGGTGGGGGAACAAGCCTTGGATGATAATACACCTCTTTCCACTAAAACCCTATTTCCTCTCTCTTGGGTTCTCTTGATTTGTATGACTTTTAATGGGTTTCCTTCACTTGGTTCACTTGATTTCTTGTTGATGATCTTTGATTTCTCTTTTTTTCTTATGTTTGAAGTGTATGGAAAGGTTCTAGAGTTTTCTTGAAGTGTAGAGGTGGAAGATGAAATGAAAATGAAATGAGAAGGGTCCCTTGTATAAAATTAAGTTCAGCGCCAACCAAGATATACAGACCAACATACGGTCCGTATGTTTTCTACGGGCCGTATGTCTGGCCATAGATCTGGTCCAGTGAAGTATAGTAATCTGGGCTGAATCTACGGTTGGACATACGGTCCATACTTTTTATACGGCCAGTATGTCTGGCCGTAGGTTTGTCCAGTTTTCCGAGAGTTGTTTCATCGACTCGTTTGATCTCCGATCCTTATGGAACCTTCTTAACACTTGTTCATCACGTCAATGCCATTCTAAGGGACGTTATAACTCTTTCTCAAGGTGTCATTAGGACATCACTAACTCAATGCTCAAAATTCTTATCCGATACCCAACATGTGGCTTGCTTTAACAACTTTCCTTCACTAACTCGAATGCCTTTGAAAATCTTAATTAGGATCGTCAAATACTATTTCTTACTTGTCCAACCCTCGTATACATCACACCCCTCGCTCGTCTATTCACTATACACTAACGGGAAAATTTTCAAAGGTGTAACATCAATTTCCCTTTCCGGAGGAAGACCTGGGAGTTCATCTGGAAATACATCCGGAAATTCGTTCACTACCGGGACTGATTGAAAAGTCGGTGGCTTTGCTTCGGAGTCACGCACTTGAACTAGGTGATAAATATAGCCTTTAGCTATCATCTTTCTAGCCTTAAGGTAGGAAATAAACCTACCTCTAGGAGACGCTGTATTATCTTTCCATTCAAGCACGGGTTCTCCCAGAAATTGGAATCGAACAACTTTCATTCGGTAATCGACATTGGCATAACACGAACCCAACCAATCCATGCCCATAATCACAACAAAATATAACATTTCCAGCTCAATTAAATCAACTTTAGTCTGGCGTTCACATACCACAATTACACAATTCTTGTATACTTGTCTAGCTATCACGGGATCACCAACCGGAGTAGATACCTCAAAAGGTTTAATCGGCTCTGGTTTCACCCCAATACGACCAGCAATATATTGGGTAATATAAGATAATGTAGAACCCGGATCTATCAATGAGTAGACGTCATGAGAGAATATGGATAACATACCTGTGACCACATCCAGGGAGGACTCAAGATCCTGACGTCCAGCTAGAGCATAAATACGAGGCTGGGTACCACCTGAACTGGACGCTCCCCCTCTGCCTCTACCTCGACCTGCTGGAATTTGGGGAGTCTGCCCTATCGGGCGCACCGAAGAAGAACCAGCCGCTGATCCTGTAGGCTGAACCCCAACTCTACCACTCAGCGATGGACAATCTCACATCATATGCCCAATCTGACCACAGGCATAGCAAGCATCTGAACCTCGGCGGCACTGTCCAGAATGTAATCTACCGCACTGGCTACATCGCGGTACCTCCACTCGCTAGGATCACCCCCAAACTGTGAACCAGAGACTCTTGAACTCTGACCCTGTCCTGAATGAATGGAGCGATCAAATCTCCTGCTTACAAATCGAGGAGGTGCACTAGTCGTCGACTGGCCTAAATGTCTAAAATGTGTCTGCCTTGATCCCCCTCTATAGTCACTACCGGCACCCATAGATCTGGCCCTTTTACTCTGCTCTCTATCGATATCGCGCTCATCCCTTTGCGGATGTTGCTGCTCTTCTAAGTTCTGGGCATGGGCCTGAATACGAGAAATATCCATCCCCTCTTGCAACGAAGTTGTGAAGCAGTCTTTAAACAAATGTGAAACTAAGCCATTCACAAATCTATGCACTCAATCTCCCATATCGTCCACTATGGTGGGAGCATACCGGGCCAATGAATTAAAATGAACGCTATACTCCCGGGCACTTATTTTTCCTTGTTTTAAATTCATGAACCTGTCAGCACGAGCCCTTCGAACCTCGGGTGGAAAATAATGACGAATAAAGGCATATACAAACTCTTGCCAAACCAGAGGAGGTGCATTCTCCTTTCTTGAAGATATTTAATTATTATACCAAAGGACCGCCATATCTCGGAGTCTATAAGATGCCAATTCCACGGACTCCGTATCGGAGGCATGAATGATTTTCAATGTCCTCAACATCTCATCAATAAAACCTTGCAGGTCTTCATCCGGCTTGGACCCGAAAAATTTTGGAGGGTTTAAACTTATGAAATCTCGGGCTCTAGCACTAGTCGCCTTGTCACCTGATCTTGTACTCTGCCACTGTGTCTGAGCAGCAACTAACTGCATCAATAACTGAATAGCTTCGGTCATTTGTTGACCCGAAGTAGCCCGGAGGAATCCGGAGGCATAGGAGAGCCGGGACCGAAGCCCCCTCTGTTCTTCTATAATAGGCGGAGTAGAGAGGTGTTTGATGGAGCCTCATTATGTGATTCACCTTCTCCTACATTAGTTGGCGGCTCCCTCTCTCTATCCGCCTTTCTGTTGTAGCCTTGCCCTTCGGGGCGGCTGTAGCTTTTCTCTTTGGCGGCATCACTGAAATCATAACGCACAATTAGGGAGGAGAAAATCTTATAACATGCCTCTATCGCACGATCTCATAAGAAGAAGAATGGTCATTTTTTTCCTAAATGTCCGTAGCCTCTTGTTTATAAGTGTGGCGCGCTTCACACCCATAAACTAGACTCTACTGGACACGGCTCGTAGACACACCCTAGGACTAAACTGCTCTGATACCACTTTTGTCACGACCCGACTAGGGCCATGACGGGTACCCGGAGCTGACTACCAAGCACCACTCGTTAGACTATTCATCATACTCAACCTGAAACATATATATATATATATATATATATATATATATATATATATATATATATATATATATATATATATATATATATATATATATATATATATATATATGCCCCAAAGCTATACATAGATATACATAAGCCCGCACGGCTACAAAAAATGATATACAAAAATGTACACTGACATCATCATGGGACACAACTTACCTACACATATATATCTACGAGCCTCTACTAGAATACTAGACATAAGGACGGGACAGGACCCCATTGTGCCCAAATATGTACACAAAATAGTATCTCAAAATAGCACCTCTAGAGTAATGGAGTGCTCCTGTAAATCTGCTGATAGCTCCTATCAATTTGGGTCACCTCCCTGTCTACCTGTGGGAATGAACACAGCGTCCCAAAAGAAAGGACGTCAGTACGAACATTGTACTGAGTATGTAAGGCATAAACAACAATAATACATCAATGAAATAAGGAGACATCAAGTAAGGAACAAACTGTAACTGACTGTCACTTAGGACTGATTAATACATGCTAACTTAGTTTATGAGCATGATCATATCATGTATGCATATATATATAAAAGTTGCCCGACCATATAGGTACAGTGTGATCATCATTGGCCAGCGTCCAGGCCTTCCGCGTCCGGGGTAACCATCTCATGCCCCCCACTAGTGGTGTCTTCCCATGCCATCTAGACATAGTGTATACGCTGCCCGCCTTAGCGGTGCCTGCCCGGCCATATAGGCGTGGTGTACTATCATCATCATATACTAATAATGAATCATGCATAAAACTCAGGACAAACTATAAATCTATCGGGGTGACGTAAGGTCGTGAACCCCCGATCCCATTATGGAGTATTCATAAGAAATCTACCTCACCTTGAAGGAACTAACATGATAAAGTGAGTGTAACAACATGTCACGACCCAGCCCCGTAGGCCATGACTAGTGTCCGAATTGGACACTCATACTTCCCTAACACTCAGAATTAGCGTACTAAGCTTGCATAAATGTAGATAATCACATATAGTCTCAGATTAACGCATAATAGCCAACATATGTCATGCCCGGGGTTGG